>NC_053027.1:141855559-142120299 GCF_003073215.2 Triticum urartu | reverse complement strand
TCGGACTCGCAGGATATTACCGCAAGTTCATTGAAGGATTCTCAAGCATTGCCCGACCCATGACTCAGCTCTTGAAGAAGGACAAGAAGTTTGAATGGATGCCAAAGTGCGAAGAGAGCTTCCAGGAGCTGAAGAAGAGACTGACCACTGCCCCAGTGCTGGCCACACCAGATATACACAAGGAGTTTGTGATATATTGTGATGCGTCAAGAACCGGACTGGGAGGTGTTCTGATGCAAGAGGCCAGAGTCGTAGCTTACCTTTCAAGGCAACTACGGCCTCATGAAGAGAACTATGCTACTCATGACCTCGAGTTGGCAGCTGTAGTTCATGCCCTGAAAACATGGCGACATTACCTCCTAGGGAAGCGGTGTGAGATATACACGGATCACAAAAGTCTGAAGTATATTTTCACTCCGAAGTAATTGAACATGAGGCAAAGAAGATGGCTAGAGTTGATCAAGGATTATGACCTTAGTGTTCAATACCACCCTGGAAAGGCTAATGTGGTAGCAGATGCATTAAGCAGAAAGGCTTGTTCCCTGAATGCCATGCTTAAGGACAGGCTACCCGCCTTGTATGTAGAACTTGAAACCTTCGGGTAGGAACTGGTTGCACCAGGATTCTTGGCCAACCTCGAAGTTAGGCCTACCTTGATAGATGATGTCAAGGAAGCTTAAAAGGGACACGAAAGTATTGAAGGCATCAAGAGGAAGATCAAGGCAGGCAAGGCCCCAGGATTCTTAGAGGAGGAGCAAGGAATTGTGTGGTTTGGGAATCACATTTGCATACCCAACAAGATTGAGCTCAAGAAGTTGATCTTGCAAGAAGCTCATGACACCCCGTATTCCATCCACCCTGGAGGAACCAAGATGTATCAAGACCTAAAGGAAAGATTCTGGTGGCATGGCATGAAGAGAGAGATAGCCACTTTCGTCGCTAAGTGTGACATATGCCAAAGGGTCAAAGCTGAACATCAGCGAGCCGCTGGATTATTACAGCCTCTCAAGGTGCCTGAATGGAAATGGGATAAAGTCGGAATGGACTTCATCACTGGATTACCCAGGTCAAATAAGGGACATGACTCCATCTGGGTCATAGCCGACCATTTGACCAAAGTAGCCCATTTCATTCCTGTCAAAACGACTTACAAGGGAAACCAGCTAGCCAGCCTCTACATCAACAGAATCGTAAGCCTTCATGGTGTTCCCAAGGAGATCGTGTCAGACCGAGGAACCCAGTTTACCTCAAGGTTCTGGAAGAAGTTCCAAGAGGCCATGGGGACCAAGTTGTCCTTCAGCACCGCTTTCCTACCATAGACCGGAGGTTAGACAGAATGAGTGAATCAAATACTCGAAGACATGCTCCGAGCCTGTGTCTTAGCATATGGAGCTAGGTGGGAGGATTGCCTCCTTTTCGCCGAGTTCTCCTACAACAACAGTTATCAGTCAAGCCTTCAGATGGCACCATTTGAGGTGTTATACGGACAGAAGTGCCGCACCCCTCAATTGGTCAGAGACCAGAGAAGGACTAGTCTTTGGGTCCGATATCCTCTGTGAAGAAGAAGAGCAAGTCCAACTTGTTAGAGAGCGTTTGAAGACTGCCAAGTCAAGGCAGAAGAGCTACGCCGACTCACGTCGTAGAGACATGAACTTCTGAGTTGGAGACCATGTCTATCTCCGGGTCACACCTCTCAAGGGAACCCAGTGCTTCCATGTCAAAGGAAAGCTCGCCCCAAGATACATCGGCCCCTTCAAGATCACTGACCGACGAGGAGAAGTGGCTTACTAGTTGGAGCTGCCACTAGAACTATCCGATGTGCACCACGTATTCCACGTGTCACAACTCCGGAAGTGTCTCCAGGTTCCAGACAAGCCTGATCTTTACAAGGACGTCAATCACCACGCCATTGACCTTCAGCCTGATTTGACTTACCGTGAGAGGCCCATCTGCATTTTGGATGAGGCTGAGCGACGCACTCGAAGCCGCACCATCAAGTACTTCAAAGTCCAATGGAGCAACCACACTGAAGCAGAAGCAACCTGGGAACTTGAAGACAACCTTAGATCCGAGTTTCCGTATCTCTTTAAAGCCTAGTTTAGGAATCTCAGGGACGAGATTCTTGTAAGGGGGGTAGGTCTGTCACACCCTGCATTTTGTAACATGTCATTTTCATTATTAAAGCATGAAAAATTGGACCAACAAAAACTTTTGCATTATTTGGCTTTTATTTTGGAGTTGGTTTTCTCTAAGTGATTTTTTTCAAGTGCTCTTTAAAGTCAACTACTCCACCTTCTGTACTTCATCTCCTTGCCCCAAACTTCTGCCCAATGATCATGCCATGTGTATAGTACAGTATAGTATTTTCCTACAAAAATAATTTGGCCAAATAGTATTTTCAAAACTTAGTTTTCCAAAAACCCCTGAGTTGAGGTTTGCACTACAAGTACTTGATTTGGGGTATGAAAAATATTTCAAAGAGTATATTTGAAACCTATTAGATATAGGAATGCCATAAACCAAAAAAATATAATTTTAGCAGTTATTTTCCTATTTTATTTAAAAGCTTTTTCTTAAGGCCAGAAGTGGTCTTTAATAGGGAAAAATTATTTTAATGTTTCAAAAATATTTGACAAAAATCAGGGAAACTCAGTGGACATATATTTTCCATATATAAGAGTTTCAACACATGGTCATGTTCAAAATATTGGACAAAACCTCCCAAAACTATTTCTGCCCATTTCAAGGATTTGAAATATTTCTACAGGAAATATTTGCATAAAAATCCAAGGAAAATCCAGCAAGTCACAAATGCATATTGTGGTCACCTTGCTAATCCTCATCTCAATTAAGGTCAGTTTGGTTCACCAAAATGCACGAAAACCCTCTCTGACCAGAATCAAATTTGAACAACTTTGTACTACAAACTTTCTCTCCTTGACCCCAACTTTTGTGATCATGTTCATATGACCAAATGAGGCCACTACACCAAGTGGTGCATCAAGGAGAAATGATTTGATCAACTAGATCTGTACAAGTTCATTTCTGCTAATTTCTAGGGTTTACAAAAGTTGCATTGGCAACTTTGCCCAAATAAGCTCAAAATTGGTGAAAGACCCTAATTATATGTGTCATTCCACCCTGTGGAGTCTCATGGGAAATGGAAACCATCTAATTGGCCAAACCAGCATCAAACACCTTCTACCACTTTACAAAAATCCCATTTTTGGCCTCTTCCACTAATCTCCGTAGGCTCAAGTTTCTATCATGACCCCTCCTAGTCCCCCTCTAGCACCTGTGTTCTTTACTGCCCAAGGAAGCAATGATGAAGGGGGGGGAGAACCCCATTTTTCTTCTATGGACAGTGGATTCCTCTCTCTCTCAGCCTCCCTCTCTCCTCTCAGCCTTCCAGAGCATCCAAGGCACTCCCAGCTTTTGCCCATGCCCCCTTCAGCTGCCAGACACAAGTGGACGTGCGCGGACGTGGGAAAGCCGAGGATGCCGGCCAAAGTCGCACCTCCCGGCCACCTCGAGCCTCCCCTGTGCGCCAGTCGATGCCCCTCGACGTCCGCTCCACGCCAGCAGGGCGCCCGCTTGCTCTCGCCCCCTTCTCTCTCTCCTGCAGCTCACGCCAGAACGCTGCCCCGTTCGGTCAGTGCTCGCGCCGCTCCTATGGCCCGCCTGCAGCTTGCCCCGCTCCTCCTCTCTCTCCCTGGCACCCTAGACCACTCCCACAAACACCCCCGAGCCCTCCATTCCCTCTCTAATGGACACCCGAGCCGATCCCGCGGGCACCCGTAGGCCGCGCCTTTGGTGGACCTCGGCCAGCCTATAAAAGGCGGCCCGAGCCTCTCTATCACTCCCTGTCGCTCCCCCACACTCCTAATCCACCTCCCGCACCACCCATTTGTCTCCAGAGCCGCTCAAGCTCGAGATCGAGCTCGAGCTCCGCCACCTCGGCTCGTCGGCGTTCACGCGGTACAGGCCTCCTCCGCCCCGTTCTCTCTCGATCTGGAACCACGCAGCACCACTGACCCCTTCCCCTCTCTTTCCCCACTCTTTTGCAGCCGGGAACGGCTAGAACCATCGACGCCCAAAGCACCTCCGCCACGTGACCTCATCGCCGGCGAACCAGGCTGCTCCGGTGTCCAACTCCACCTCCACCAGAATGGCGACACAACGCTGAGCCCAGCCGTGCCCTCGCCCGACCTCGCCGTGCCCTGCATTGTCGCCGGTGAGCTCGCCGCCCTCTGTGGCCCAGGGTTGACGATGACGGCCTTGGGGCCCGTCCGTCAGCCTCACGTCCTGACGCCTGGGCCCCGCCCGTCAGGTTTAAATCTGGCACGCGTGTGCACCAGTGCGCCGGGCCGCCTCTCTGGATGGGCCTGCTGCGCTGCGCCTGTTCTGGCCCAGCAGGCATAGAGCCCTTTTCTTTTTCTTTTTCTATAACTTTTCCAAGAACTCCACAGGATAAAATATATGTCCAAATAAATTAATTCCAATTCCTAAATTCCTAAAGTATTGCAACCTATTTAATGGTGCAATTTTCATTCAAATCCAACAACCTTTTCTTCACTGTAAATATTTAAATGTGATTTTAAGCATTTAAATATACCTTTGTAAATCCATTTCCCCTATTCTGCTACTCCAAATCCAAAACTAGGAATTTTCCCCTTCTTAGTTTTCAACCTAGTATTTAACAAAAATGAGTTGACATTTTTCTGAGCACTTTGGTTTTTCTGTTTTATTATTGCCTTATTTTTCTCGTTATTATTTTGCGATGATAGATTGCGTTGCTGACGAAGGAGTTGGACCAGAAGACTTTGAAGACCTAGAAGACTTTGTTGAGCTAGGCAAGCAGCCCTTTGACCATGTCTATGAAACCCTTTTTATGCATGTCATATAGCACTTTATTAGTGTTGCATCGGAATCATGATGAGATGGTAAGAGTTTTGGTGGGTTGCCTCTATTACTTCCTCGTTGATACTTGCATTGTGCATGACCCTACCTCCATATGAGGGTTATGCCGGTGGGAGTAGATAGGATGCTAAAGTAGTGCTACGCAAAAAGCGACAGGAATATGCATGGTGATGGAGACAAAGTATTTTCAAAAGACTTTTCGAAAAACCCCATCGGGTGCCACTTATGCCCGGGGGAGATGATGAGTTGGGTAACCACTTGATGACGAAGTGATGTACCGAGGCAAGTGTGTGTGTTGTTTTTCAAAACGGATTGGTTTAAGTTGTGACCGTTATTCCAACCTTACATGCGCAACCACTCTACCCTTGTATGGGAAAGGACATTATTGATTACCTAGGCCGATACTAGCTTGGAGCCCGCATTACTAGTAACGGGAGAGTTGTCGGTGCGCTCTCTCGGGACGGGGTCGTGCCAGGTAGGGCGGCCATGACTGTTTTCACAGGGTACCGGATACACCATTTTGTCCCCTCTCGGATGTTACGATCTCAAGTGAGTCTCGTATGATATACATCATGAGGATACGGAACAATGAGTGGACTCCATGTTAGTGTCGTCTAGGGAAAGATAGTGATCAGGTGCTTACCCCGGGTACTTGAGGTACCGCGGGTCGTGGATGACACGGAAGTTCCACGGATCTTATGGGTAAAGTGTGCAACCTCTGCAGAGTGTAAAACTATTCGAATAGCCATGTCCACGGTCAAGGACAGTTGGGTAACCGCTCTTGGGCTACGTCCACATGTTACCAACGAGTGTGTGTGTTTGGATAAGTGGGAAGGTCTACGTGGGTCAAGTCAAAGGACTTGACATGGTTGAGTTGGGTTGATGACCACTCTATTTATGTTGATATCTGTAACCTGTCCTCATGGTTAATTGATTTCTCCTGATGCATGTCCTACACGTGGTTGAGCGTCTCATAGCACTCAAAAACTAGCTTTCCGCAAAAATTTACCTATATCATGCATTGTTGTACTTTGAACCAAAACATGGGTTGCTTGCGAGTACATTCAAAGTACTCATTGGCTTGCCACTGGTTATTTAATTGGCCAGGCATGGAAGAACAGGAGTTCGAAGCAGAGTTCTTTTGAGACGAACATGCGAACTAGGATGTTTCCCAATCAGAATGCCTGTAGGGTTAAGGCAGATGGCATGGGTTCTACTTCTCGACGAAGAATTTCCGCTGCTTAAGTTTATTTGGTATTCAGCGCTTGTGGCTTTATCTATGTAAGACTTGACCATAATGGTCATAATTTGAGTAAGACGATATGTATGGATGTAAGACTCTTGTTATTCAGCTTCTGTGTGTTCAGTGAGCATTGATCTCTGGGATCACTGTACACGTGCATTCGGTGATCACGACTTATGAGTCGGGGTCCCTACAGTGATGTTCTTTCGCATTAGGATTTTATGCATCCAAACATAAAAGCGCATGACAACCTCTGCTTCCCTCTGCGAAGGGCCTATCTTTTACTTTTATCTCCTACATTGCATAAGAGTCATGGTGATCTTCACCCTTCCTTTTTACATTTTATCCTTTGGCAAGCACAATATGTTGGAAAGATCCTGGTATATATGGCTAATTGGATGTGAGTTTTCATGAACTATTACAGTTGACCTTACCCTTGAGGTAAAACGTTGGGAGGCAAAACTATAAGCCCCTATCTTTCTCTGTGTCCGATTAAAACTCCATACCCATAAGTATTGCATGAGTGTCAGCAATTGTGAAATATTATATGATAGTTGAGTATGTGGACTTGCTGAAAAGCTCTTATACATTGACTCTTTCCTATGTTATGATAAATTGCAATTGCTTCAGTGACTGAGATTATAGTTTGTTAGTTTTCAATGAAGTTTACGATTCATACTTGATATTGTGATTGAATTATTACTCTAGCATAAGATATCATATGACAAGAATTATATAAGTTGTTGTTCTAAGAATGATCATGATGCCCTCATCTCCGTATTTTATTTTTATCAACACCTCTATCTCTAAACATGTGGACATATTTTTCGATTTCGGCTTTTCGCTTTAGGACAAGCGAGGTCTAAGCTTGGGGGAGTTGATACGTCCATTTTGCATCATGCTTTTATATCGATATTTATTGCATTATGGGTTGTTATTACACATTATGTCACAATACTTATGCCTATTCTCTCTTATTTTACAAGGTTTACATACAGAGGGAGAATGCAGAGAGCTGGGATTCTGGGCTGGAAAAGGAGCAAATATTAGAGACCTATTATGCACAGCTCCAAAAATCATGAAACTTCACAGATGATGTTTTCCAAATATATAAAAAATACCGAGCACAAGAACTTCACCAGGGGGCCACACCCTGCCCACGAGGGTGGGGGCGCGCCCTACCCCCTGGGCGCGCCCCCCTACCTCGTGGGCCCCCTGGTGGCCCTCCGATGACCATCTTCTGCTATATGGAGTCTCTCGATGGAAAAAAATCATAAGCCATCTTCTCGGACGAAACACCGCCGCCACGAGGCGGAACCTTGGCGGAACCAATCTAGGGTTCTGGCGGACCTGTTCTGCCGGGGAAACTTCCCTCCCGGAGGGGGAAATCATCGCCATCATCATCACCAACGCTCCTCTCATCGGGAGAGGGCAATCTCCATCAACATCTTCATCAGCACCGTCTCATCTCAAAACCCTAGTTCATCTCTTGTATCCAATTCTTGTCTCCTAGTCCGAGATTGGTGCTAGTAGGTTGCTAGTAGTGTTAATTACTCCTTGTAGTTGATGCTAGTTGGTTTAATTGGTGGAAGATCAGATGTTTAGATCCTATATGCATATTAATACCCCTCTGATTATGAACATATTTATGCTTTGTGAGTATTTACTTTTGTTCCTGAGGACATGGGAGAAGTCTTGCTAGTAGTAGTCATGTGAATTTGGTATTCATTCGATATTTTGATGAGATGTATGTTGTCTCTCCTCTAGTGGTGTTATGTGAACGTCGACTACATGACACTTCACCATTATTTGGGCCTAGAGGAAGGCATTGGGAAGTAATAAGTAGATGATGGGTTGCTAGAGTGACAGAAGCTTAAACCCTAGTTTATGCGTTGCTTTGTAAGGGGCTGATTTGGATCCATATGTTTCATGCTGGTCTGACCTTTCTTCAGGAGTGCAATGGACTGAGATGGCTCTGCTTCCTTCCTCCCCTCTCCCCTCCGCGTCCTCCCCCTCCCCGTCCTCACCCCGACCCCCTGGCTCGGCTCTCCCAGCCCCCTCCTTATGCCGTCGCCATCCCTTCCCCTCACCGCCCTCCCTTCCTCGCCCTCTGAGGCTTCTCGCTACTTGCGCGCACCTGGATCTGGATCTTGGAACAAATTTTGGGCCTTATCGCCGGACGTGGCGGACATGGATCCCGATCTGGAGGTGGGCTCTCCCTCTCTCCCCCTGGTTCCTCTTCCGGCTGCTTTGCTAGCGGCGGGCCCATCGGCTGCTGGCAGGATCCGGAAGTTTGCTCTGGGCGGCCGTGGCTGTCTGGCGGGCTCTGCTGAGGTGGGGGTCTCGAGTTGGTTCCAGGTGTGGCGCGGTCGGCGACGGAAGCGCTCGGAGGCGCTCTCCTCACCGGGTCGTGCGGTTTCTGGCAGTGCCTCTTCTCGGGTGGGTGGCCCTGCTTGCTCCTCCTGCTCTCCGACGTCCTCGCCGCTGGTGGTCTCGGCGGGTCCGGCAGCGCGCTCGGAGCTGGCGTCATCGGCCGCATCTTCTCCCTCCCTAACCCTAGATTCGTCTTCGGTGCGGGAGGTCCATGGGCCCTCTGCTCCGCCTCAGTTGGGCCGCTCTGGGTCGTCCGTTCTGGTTGGGCCGCCACTGTTGTCGTCTTTTTCTGATTCCCCCCTTTCCATTTTGGGCGCTGGGCCCGGCGTGGCTCTCATGCCTTCCTCTGCTCTGGTCAGCCCGGCCCGCGCTTCCCCCTCCCGGCCTGGCTTCCTCTGGGTACTTATGGGTCCGAAAGGGTCCGACCCCCCATTTCTAGGGGTTCCTGCATCCCACTCTGACCTGCGCCACTCCCGTCTTCGCATCCCCACCTACCACAGATCTCCTCCTCCCCCACCTCTCTCCCTCCCTTTTGCGGCGGTTGTCGCCGTGGATCACTCGCGCGGGTCGTCGAGTGAGGCGGTCTCTGGCATGAAGTGGCGGCGCGAGGACGTGGGCGACGGGGTTGTCGATCTAGAGCTCGAGGCTTTCCTTCGCTCCAAGCTTGAAGCCGAGCAGGCGGCTCGGCAGCAGGTGGCCCGTGAGCGCGAAGCTTGGGCGGCGGGACCTGCGTGGCTCCAGGGTGACGTGCGGGCTGGGGCGGTGGCGCCGGCCGTGGCGGGCTCTGGATCTGAGGCTCCCGGATCGGGCGGATCTGGGGTTGATCCATGGGAGACCGCGGCGGCTGCTGGTGGCTCTGGCCCTGCGGCCCGTCCTCCTCCTCCTCCCCCGCATGGTCCTTCCCCCATGGCTCATGGCGGCGGCCGCGGTCCTGGCTCATCGTCTGGTTTCAGTGGGCGCTCCCTGGGTCGTGGGGGCGGCGGATCTAGCACCCTCGGGCGTCGGCTTCTGGCATCGGGCCCTGGCTCTTCCTCTGGCGCCTTGGGTGATGGTATCCTCCCTCCTCCTCCCCCTCCTCCGGCCCGTCCTTCTCCCCCGCCTATCCAACCACCAAATCCTAATCTCACATGCTTCGCGTGTCACCAACCTGGACATTTCCAATCTCGTTGTTTTAATCCCCCGTTCTGCCTGATCTATCGTGAGGACGACCATCTGACTGTGAACTGTCAAAATCGCCGCAAACCTGCTTCTTTTATGCATTATGGTCAAGGCCTCCCTGGCTGCTCCTTCTTCGTGCTCGACAGTGATATACCTTAGGTGACAGTGGCTCCTGCTCTCTCCAATCCTGCCATCATTTTGATCAAAGACGACAAAATCTCCTCCCAAACCCTCCTGGACGAGCTCAAACTGTGGGATGGTGGAGGCTGGGATTGGCAGATTCGGTAGCTATTTGATTTTGATTTCGCTGTGGTATTCCCCTCTAAGAGCAGTTTCAAGATGATTTCTTCATGCACTAGTTTCACTCTTCCTCTTAACCAACTGGTAGTTTCGGTGAAAGCGGCTGCAAATGGGGCGAAACCTATATCCCCCCTCTCTGAGATCTGGGTTCTTGTAGATGATATCCCTCCTACCCTCCGCTCTACTAAGTTCGTCATGGCCTTTGGTGCTCTCATTGTCAAGCCTATCTTGGTGGATCAAGATTCTCTGTCTGTCCTTGGCCCCGTGCGTCTCAAGATCTGGCCTATGGATCCCTTATGCGTTTATGGCAGTGTTGATGTTTTCCCTGCTGCGGATGGATTCAGGCTTCGGGTGCGTGTGGAGGGGGATGCCTCTCTCCACTCCCCACACCGCCTCCTCCTCCTTCTGCCGATCTCCATGGTGGTGAGGCTGGCAATGCTGGCAACTTGAGCGGGGGCTCGCTCCCTCACTTCACGACTTCATATGGGATGGCATGGGAAGGAGGGAAGGACCAGATGGATGTGTGTGCTCTTGCTCAGGCTGCTCCGATTGCCCCTCCTGCTGGTACCCCTGTGTCGGGGGTTTGCTCCAACTTGTCGGCCCGGCCGGGCTCTCTGTCGCTTTCTGGTATTGAAGACCTTCCTGCCTCCCCGCGCCACGTTGCGACGGACCCCTCCTCCAAGCGCAAATCCTCTGCTCGCAAATTATCTCCTCGCAGTCGGGCTTCATCAGGAACCAAGCTTTCTGCGACGGGTCTGTGCCGCCATCTTGACGGTGATATGGGCGACGTGGCGGGCCAGGCTTCTCCGGTTACGGTGCGGTCATCTCCGATCCGGTCCCCCTCATCTACGGCTCGCAAAAGTGGTCGGATCCGTGAAAGTGGCCTGCGGGTGGTTGACAAGGCGGCAAGGCGTGCTGTGGCTCGTGATCTCCCTGCTTCAGGTATTCCTCCTACCCCTTCCTCGTTGGTTCATAACACCTCCTCACCTACTAGGCTTGTTTTACCCTCTTGCTCGGATGAACACTTGACTAAGGTCCTCGCAGATTCTGGTATTTCTCTTGACCATAATTTTGGCTCTCCTTCTTCTCTGATTGCTCTCATTAGGGCCAATGAGGTGGCTCAGGTAGCTTTGGCCAAGGCTAAAGAGGCCGTCGCGGCTCCTCCTGCCCCTTCAGTTGTGGCTACTGGGCTTCGGAGGAGTGGGGGCCCTGGTAATGGGGCTGTCCCCCTGATCTCTGTGAAAAAGGGTGCTTCTAAATGTGCTAAACCCTGCTTGGCACCTTGCAGGTCGAGTCTGCGCATCAAAAACCTTTCCTATAAATGAGAGCTCTCTTCTGGAACATTAGAGGTTTCGGTGCTCGGGGACGCCGAGACCAAATTAAAGATATTGTTAGGGTGGACAATATTGACTTGATTGGCTTGGTTGAAACTTTCAAATCCTCTTTCTATCCCCATGAGCTCTCTTCTATTGCAGGGGCAGACCGTTTTGACTGGAACTTCCTCCCCTCTTCTGGCCACTCTGGTGGCATTTTTCTAGGGTCGAAATGGGATGTTTTCGATTTTGTCACTTTTGATCATGGTATGTTCTGGGCCAGTTCTGTGCTTTTTCACCGCCAGCTCAATTTGCTTTGGGAATTTATGGTTGTTTATGGTCTGGCAGATCACTCCCTTTCCCCCATTTTCCTGGACGAAATTCCGAACAAACTTGAAGCTTGCTCACTCCCTCTGGTGATTGGAGGCGATTTTAATTTGCTTCGTTCTCCTATGGATAAGAACACAGATAATTTTTCTTGGGCATTGGCTGACGCTTTTAATGACTTCATTAGTTCCCGCGCCCTTCGAGAGATCCCTAGGGTGGGCTCTAGATATACTTGGACTAACCACCAACCCTCTCCTATTCGCTCCGTCCTGGACCGTGTCCTTGTCTGTTCGAACTGGGACTCGCTCTTCCCGCTAGCTATGCTTAAATCTAAGGCTATTGTGGGCTCGGACCATGCCCCTCTAATCCTTGACGCTGGGATCCGCTCTGTTTCTTCCCCCCCTAGGTTTCAGTTTGACGCTTCTTGGCTTCTTATTGATGGATTTTGTGACCTCCTTGGGTCTAAAATTACTGCCTTCCTTTCTGCACCTCATCGTTCCTATGGCTCTAAAATGACTGGCATAATTGCTCGGCCCTGCTTCGCAAATTTCTTCGGGGGTGGTCTCGTAATCACTCGGACCAGGAACGTAGAGATAAGGCCCTTCTCCTGGCCCAGATTGAGGCCCTTGATTCTCGGGCTGACGTTTCTGGCCTCTCCGACTCTGACTAGACCCTTCGGTTCTCCCTCGAACGCTCGCTGATGCATCTCCACCAGCTTAATGAAATTTATTGGCGCTAGAGGGGTTCGACCAACTGGTTGCTTAAAGGCGACTCCCCACTGCCTATTTCTTTGCTATTGCGAATGGGAGGCGGCGCAGATGCCTGATCGATAGCCTGATTATTGACGGGGTGCGGTCCTCTGACCAAGGCGCCATCCTTAACTATGTGGTGGCTTTCTTTTCTTCCCTCCCTTCTGTCAAACCTGACCAGGGGTTCAGGTTATCCTCTAACTTCTGGGACCAAGGGGCCCTGGTCTCCTCGGAAGAAAACTCAGATCTGATGATCCCCTACTCAGAAGAGGAGATCTTCTTAGCGATTGATAAAGCGAACCCTAACTCTGCCTCCGGCCCGGATGGTTTTTCTATCCCCTTCTTTAAAAAGTTCTGGCCTATTCTTAAAGATCTTATTTGTGAAGTCATTCAAGGCTACTGTTTGGGGATAGTAGATATTTCCAGGCTCAATTATGTGGTTATCTCTCTCATCCCTAAGATTAAGGGTGCTGATCTAATCTCTCAGTTTAGACCTATTGCACTCATTAATAATTTCGCCAAGTTTCCTGCCAAGTGTGTGGCTACTCACCTCACCCCGGCTTTATTTATAAAGTCGGGTTGTGGCCTTTTATCTAAAAAATAAAAAAAATATGTTTCATGCTATGGTTAGGTTTACCTTAATACTTTTGTTGTAGTTGCGGATGCTTGCAATAGAGCTTAATCATAAGCGGGATGCTTGTCCAAGTAAGGGCAGTACCCAAGCACTGGTCCACCCACATACCAAATTATCAAAGAACCGAACGTGAATCATATGAGCGTGATGAAAACTAGCTTGACGATATTCCCATGTGTCCTCGGGAGCACTTTACATTATATAAGAGTTTGTCCAGTCTTGTCCTTTGCTACAAAAGGGATTGGGCCACCTTGCTGCATCTTATTTACTTTTGTTACTTGTTGCTTGTTACAAATTATCTTATCACAAAACTATCTGTTACCACTTATTTCAGTACTTGCAGAGAATACCTTGCTGGAAACTGCTTATCATTTCCTTCTGCTCCTCGTTGGGTTCGACACTCTTACTTATTGAAAGGACTACGATAGATCCCCTATACTTGTGGGTCATCAGCGGGCAATCGTACGGGACCATAATCAACTTCTGCTACCAAATAGTCTCAAAGATTGGGCCGCACGCTTGTCGGCAATCCAGGATGCGGACCTCAGACAAGAATTCTTTCACATCCAGTCGGAGTTTGCAGAAATCATCCAACAAGGTGTCCTTCGTACCTCGGGGCAGTTCTACCTTATATATCAACCGTCCAACAGTGAGATAGAAACAACGCTACAAATGCAGGCTGACAACGATCGCGATTTCATGACCATCACGAAAGACGACGGCTTCATCCATGCTTCGGTCCCTGAGTCGAGTCGAAAGTAGTGATGCTATGTAGTTCTGAAATATCGATTAGCTCATGTTGTAATTAAACTTTAATGAACTTGTATATCTCTTTGGTTTGGACAGTCGTTCATCTTATATGTAATTCATGCTATTTATTAGTAGGACCATGAATCCTGCTATTAATGTGTTGCTTTTCTCTTCTGATCCTTTTGTTGCATACTTATATATTGCTTATGTATTGTCTATGAATTGCTAATAACGTTTTGTTTGTCTAGTGCATAGAGATGCCGTCGTATGTCATGTACAAGGGTAAGGTTCCCGGAGTCTACGACAACTGGGAGGAGTGTTGGAGACAGGTTCACCGTTTCAGCGGTAACAGTTACAAAGGGTACACCACTAGGGCGGAGGCGGAAGCTAGATACGCGCGCTATCTAGTGGGAGAGAGGAGGGAGCGGAGGAGGAACCGGATGAAGACAAGTTTCATCGCGATGATGCTCATCGTGATGACCGCAGCTCTCTTCTATGTGATGGTAGTTTAGATGATCGATATCGACTTGTAATGTGAAGACAAACTCACTACTCACGGTCTCGAGACTTGTAATGTTCTAACTTTGTTCGGTCTTTTGAATTCGGAGACTAGTATGATGAATTGTATTCGGAGACTAATCTTCTATTTGTATTCGATAAATCTGATGTTTATATGTTGTGTTGTCTATATTCTGTGTAGTAATATATTTTGTAACATGTGCAAATATCAGATAAGAAAAAATCCTAATATTCATACTAGTGGTGCACCATACTGCACTTTAGTGGTGCACTGCAATAAACATACTAGTGGCGCATTACCTAGAAGTGAGCCATTATTAACCCAGAGCACAAGGTAAATATGGCCCCCTGGGAGGCATAGTAATGGTGCACCAGGGGACATATTAATGGTGCACTGCCAGGTGTGCCACTATTATCTGGGATACTAATGGCGCACCAGGGGTGCGCCATTAGTACTTGTTACTAGTGGCGTGTTAATAGTGGCGCACCTGTAGTGCGCCATTAATGGCCAAAACAGGTGCGCCACTAATTAGCCTTTTCCTAGTTGTGCACTGACCTCACAAATGAGCTTCATGCACTCGGTGCCACTGAGATCACCAAGCATGAAATCGTCAAGACACTCTTGAGATCACTCGACAGCTCATTTGACACCCTGGCCCTGACGATTCAAGAATTCCCTGACTTCAAGACTCTCGATCCGTCTGACATACTTGAGAGGCTCAACACACATGAGTTCCAGTTATCTGAGAAAAGAGATATCTATGGTCCCAACTAGGGCCGAACTCGTGCTTTGAAGGCAAAGGCTGTTTCCTCATCTGAAGAAGAATCTGACTATAGTTCTGAGGATCCTGAAGACATTGGAAAGGAACTTGCCATGTTAGTGAAGAAGTTCCGGAGGTTCTCCAAGAAGAAAGGCTTCGGACAGTCTTCGAGATCCAGCTCAAGAAATGATGAAGCTTCCTCCCGTGACTACAAGAAGAGAATGTGTCACAAGTGCAAGAAACCTGGTCACTACATCTCTGAATGTCCTCAATGGGACAATGAGAACAAGAAGAAGAAGAAGAAGAAGAACAAGAAGAGCAAGGAATATGATTCTGATGACAAGAAGAAGAGGAAATCCTCAAAGTCTTCTTCCAAGTCTTCGTCAAAGTCTTCATCACACAAGAAGAGCTCATCAAGCAAGGATCATGCGTTTGTTGGCAAGGAGATGGATTCAAAGGAGGAGTCTGCATATGAGGAGGTGGAGGTGGAGTCTGAAGAGGAATCTGATTCAGGCGTGGCAAGCCTGGCTCTAGCTTCAGCATATGTCACCAAGTCCATCTTCAACACTGAAGACAATGGCCTCGTCACCAGTGCTGATGCTAATGATGAGGATGACTCTGCACCCACCTACTGCTTGGTGCCAAGGTAACCTCACGCGATGCTTACTTTCAAACATCAAGTGAAGATGACTCTGAATGTGAATCTAAACCTAGCTATAGAACACTTGCTAAAATTGCAATTGAACAACAGAATGCCATGGAACATATCCAAAAATTGTTAGACAAAAGAGATGACCTGTTGGACGCAGAAATGACTCAAACTCGGTCCTTAATTGAATACATTCAAAGTCTTCATGTTAAGTACAAGGAACTTGAAAGTCGTCATGAAGCGCTCTCAACTACTCATGAAAAGCTCTCCTATGATTATCTTCAAAGGAAGCAAGAGCTTGAGAACTTGAGATCGGCTCATTAAGATCTTCAAAAGGAGAATGAGTCACTCCGCGCTCAATAGATCAGTTCCACTCAGGAAGGATTTGAACCACCATGTCTAAAATGTCTTGAGCGTGATAATGCTGCTTCTGTTACTGGATGTTCTACTGCTACTACTATTGCAATATGTTCAACTGCTGATGTGGTAACTAACCCCACTACTCAGGATACCACTACTATTGCTAATGAGAATGCCAGGTTGAAGACATTGCTTGAGACAGGAATGTACAAAAGTCTCAAAGGGCATCAGACACTATGTGATGTCCTCAAGAAACAGATTCTGAACCGAAACCCTAGGAAAGAGGGTGTTGGGTTCGAGAGGAAAATGAATGTTGATGGTTCTTACTTGAAGCCTGAGCAGTACCCAAAAACCACATGGGTTGCTGCAAAGGGACCTTTAGTGGATCCATCTACCTTATCTGGCTTCACTTGTGCTAACCCGATTATCACTGATCAATCCTTTGATGCAAACTATAAACTTTTTAAGAATCAGAATGGTGAAGTGTTTTCCAGGTATATTGGTACTAACTGCAGGAATGGACCACCTTTGAAGAAGATCTGGGTGCCCAAGAGTTGTCTTGAAAATCTTTAGGTGAATGTCATCATGATACCACCTAGGAAGAAGACAAACCCCAGACCAAAGGCTTCATATGGTCCAAAGGCTTCATAATGACAGAGGACTCACCAGAGTCACCCTAACACAAATGTTTTGCAGGGAAACCATACTCACGCCTATGAATATGAGTGTCTTTCATCAAACCACCATGTTCATAACACCAAGAACTACCCTGCTTATTCTTATTTGTATTATTCACCTCCTGTAAGACTATTTGCTAGGGCTCCGAAGCCAAAGTTCTCAGATGCTGCACTTAGACTCATTGCTTTGAAGCCACCCCTGAAAATGTGGGTGGTTAAGAAAACTTAACTCTCTTTTGCAGGGAAGGGTCTCCAGTCGGAAATCAAAGGCGTCAGATGCTATTGCTGGGGACCTAAAACATCTTGTGGGGCGCAAGATAAAATGCCCAAATGGTCTTACTATGTATTTTGTTCCTGGTTTCCTTGACAATCATCCTATCTACCCTAACCAGGATCTGAACTTTCATAATCCACTCGTTCGTCAAATGTTTATGCTTCACAATACCCTTGGTGAATCCTATCCCACTAACTGCACTATAGGTTATGACACCAAAGGCTTCAGAATGGATTATGGACAGTGGATGCACTAACCACATGACTGATGATCGAAGTCTTCTCATCGACTCAACCTTACATCCATCTGACAAGAGTCACATCACATTTGCTGACACTAGTAAAAGCAAGGTATTGGGTCTAGGTAGAGTTGCAATCTCAAAGGATCAGCACATGGATAAAGTGATGCTTGTTGAATCCCTTGGTTTCAACTTAGTGTCTGTCTCAATGCTTTGTGACTTGAACATGATTGTGATAGTTGGAAAATATCGTTGCCTTGTTCTAATGGAATCTGACAAGTCTCTAGTCTTTGAAGGATATGGAAAACACAATTTTACATGGTAAATTTCTCAGCAGGACCACAGTTGGTCGTATGTCTTCTAGCAAAAGCTTCAGAGTGCTGGCTCTGTCATCGGAGGCTAGGGCATGCTGGCATGAGGAACTTTTACACACTCGCGAAGAAGAAACATGTCATAGGCATCGAGGGCGTCAAGTTCAAGAAGGATCATCTATGTGGTGCCTGCGAAGCTGGAAAGATGACGAGGGCCAAGCATCCCTCGAAGACAATCATGACGACATCATGTCCCTTCGAGCCGCTTCACATGAACTTATTTGGTCCTACTCACTACTCTAATCTTACTACCACTGCTTGTCTCTATGGTTTTGTCATTGTTGATGATTACTCAAGATATACCTGGGTGCATATAATTCTCTACAAGACTGAAGTGCAGGATGTATTCAGACAATTCGGCAATCGTGCCATGACGAACTATGGCATCAAGATCAAGCACATCAGAAGTGACAACGGCATAGAGTTCAAGAACACTAGCTTCGACACTGATCTTGATACATTGGGCGTCACTCATGAGTTCTCAGCTCCATACACACCTCAGCAGAATGGCATCATGGAGCGCAAGAACAGAACACTCATTGAGATGGCTTGGACGATGCTTGATGAATACAAGACTCCAAGTAAGTTATGGCCTGAAGCTATTGATACTGCATGCCACGTCATCAACCGTGTTTATCTTCACAAGCTTCTAAAGAAGACATCATATGAGCTAGTGACTGGTAGGAAGCCAAACATAAGCTACTTTAGAATATTTGGTGCTAGGTGCTGGATCAAGGATCCGCATCACACTTCCAAATTTGCACTGAAAGCACATGCAGGTTTTATGCTTGGTTACGGAGAGGATTTTCACTCCTACAGAGTCTTCAACCTCTGTCACTATAAATTGGTTGAAACTTTGGATGTGCGGTTCGATGAGACTAATGGCTCGCAAAGAGAGCACCTGCCAAATGTGCTAGATGAAGTCCCTCCTAGTGAATCGATTAAGATTATGGGTACTGGAGAAATCATACCTTCAGAGGCACATGCTAAAGAAGAACTTATCATTTCTGCACTAAGTCAACCTGAAGATGCTACTCATCCTGAAGCCAATGATGAAGACGAAGACAACGATCAGCAAGGGCAAAGTCTTCGTCCAGTTCATCCTCGTGTTGCAAATTAAGTAGAGATTGAGAAGATAATTGATAGCATCAATGCACCTGGTCCCCTCACTCGTTCAAGAGGAACACATCTAGCAAATTTCTGTGGGCACTTTGCATTTGTCTCTATATCTGAACCCAAGAAAGTTGCCGAAGCCTTCATGGAACATGAATGGATTCAAGCTATGCAAGAAGAGCTTCAACAGTTCAAGCTGAACAATGTATGGGAACTGGTCAAGCGTCCTGATCCTCGCAAGCACAATATCATAGGCACAAAATGGATCTATTGCAAAAAACAAGATGAGCATGGTCAAGTTGTCAGAAACAAGGCTCGTCTCGTTGCTCAAGGATACACTCAAGTTGAAGGGATTGACTTTGATAAAACATTTGCTCCGTTGGCTAGGCTTGAAGCCATTCGCATACTGCTAGCCTATGCCAACCATCACAATATCCTCCTTTACCAAATGGATGTGAAGAGTGCCTTTCTCAATGGCAAGATTGAAGAAGAAGTGTATGTTGCACAACCACCTGGCTTTGAAGATCCAAAACATCCTGATATGGTATACAAGCTCAACAAGGAACTGTATGGCCTCAAACAAGCCCCTCGTGCTTGGTATGACACACTCAAAGACTTACTAAAGAGCAAAGGCTTCAAACCTGGTTCCCTGGATCCCACTCTCTTCATGAAGACATATGATGGTGAACTGTTTGTGTGCGAGATCTATGTGGATGACACTATCTTTGGCTGCACTAACAAAAGATACAGTGATGAGTTTGGGCACATGATGCAAGAGCAATATCAGATGTCCATGATGGGTGAGCTGAAGTTCTTCCTTGGTCTCCAAATTCATCAACAAAGCAATGGCATCTTCATATCTAAAGAGAAATACCTCAAATATTGCCTGAAGAAGTTTCGAATGCAAGACTGCAAGGGATACATGACGCCAATGCCAACCAAAAGTCATCTCGGCCCCGATGACAATGGTAAAGAGTTTGATCAAAAGGTATACTTCTCCATGATTGGTTCTTTACTCTATTTATGTGCATCTAAGCCACATATCATGCTTAGCGTTTGGATGTGTGCCCGATTCCAAGCGGCACCAGAGGAGTCGCATCACTTAGCTGTGAAGTGAATTCTTCGATATTTGGCTTACACCCCAACACTAGGATTATGGTATCCAAAGGGCTCAAAGTTTGATCTAGTTGGATTATCAGATGTTGATTATGCTGGTGACAAGGTTGATCGCAAGTCTACATCAGGCACATGTCACTTTCTCGGACGATATCTTGTTTGTTGGTTTTCAAAGAAGCAGAACTGTGTGTCTCTCTCAACTGCTGAATCTGAATACATTGCTGCTGGATCTTGCTGTGCTCAGCTTCTATGGATGAAGCAAACTCTCAAGGACTATGGCATCCATCTGAAGCAAGTGCCAGTCTACTGTGACAATGAAAGCGCCATCAAGATTGCCAACAATCCAATTCAGCATTCGAAGACAAAGCACATTCAGATCCGTCATCACTTTCTCAGAGATCATGTCATGAAGGAAGATATTGATATCATTCATGTCAACACTTAAGAGCAATTGGCTGATATCTTCACAAAGCCCTTGTGTGAGAAAAGGTTTTGCAAGTTGCGGTGTGAGCTAAATATCATAGAATCCTCAAATGTCCGGTAATTGGACACACATCCTAATGCTTACGGATATTGATGACTTAGATGTGTAACACATGAAGTAATGTATATCTTCAATCAATGAAGACGTACACTCTAAGTGTGTATACATTAATGCATAATTTGACTTCAGAGCGCCACGATAATTGTGCGCCATGTCTGGGTCTAATACTTCCTATACAGCGGGTAACGCCACCACCAAATTCTTGTTTGAAGTGTTTCAACTGGCGTCAAATTTGCATATCTTTCGCATTTGGTTTGTCTTCAACATTGATTTGTTTTCGAGTTTATCTTCAGAATGTTTATTTGGTCTCATACTGATATATACATATATTTGTGTTCTGTCCTCTACAACATTCACTTATAGCTATGTCTTCTTGTTTGAATCTTTTGATCTAAGTGAATGTGAGCGGACCCTAACCCCCTCTATGCTTCTACCTCAGATTCTATCTGTAAAAATCATATACATTCTATTGAAACTGTCGATTATCTTCTCTGAGTCCTTGTCAGCAGAAGACACAAAGACAAAAATTGAATCTGTTTTAATGCTATATCCTGATTGCCTGAAAACCGGAGAAGCCGGAACAACCACCCGACAATCCAGGCGTGCGTGGGAACATGGAACAACTTTCAATGAGTTGCGTGCGTGCCACGTTTCCTTCAGATGTGAACCGCCAGGGGCATCTGCGTAATTACGTTGTGCTGTCCCTTTCCTTGTAAATACTAAACTCACCGCAGTCACAATATCTTATTCCACCTCGCCACCTCGCACAAACCCTAGTGCCTCCGCTAGCTCACGACAACGCTGGAGACGAAGCGCTTAGCTATCGCGACTTCTTCGATGTCGTCCTCACGCCGTCCATGGACCTCGTCCTCTCTGCCGCCACCATAGGTGTCTTCCGTCGCCAAGTTAGGGCGCATGAGATTGAACTGCTCGGCCTCCCTCTTTGCCTCGTCTAGCAGTTTGTCAAGTGTAATTAAAACTTACTTTTCACTGGCTTTTTGATCCGTCAGATCCATCCACTTCAACCAAAAGTGGTTTCTAAACTTCCAAATATGGATCTATCTTGTTTTGCATCTTATATCATGCCAAGTATATTCACTTATGCTTCACAACTAGTTAGATTACTCACTTGTACTTATTCGTGGATTTGTACAAATCTGGAACCAACTCTCTCCAAATAAGTGAATGTCTTCGCACTATGAGGTCAATGTCTTCAACTAATTTATCTCTTCCCCTTCCCTCGCACCTCTAATGCTGCCATAGGTACATGTCCGTGGGAGAATCCCTTGGTTCTCATAGTCTGCATTCATTTGCAGAGTTCTTACAGCGACACATCAACTCTCCCGAAGCCAGTTCCTATCTAACCAGCTGACGAAAGCCATTCACAACCTTGAAGCCTTTTAGCTTGAATATAATGGCACTGAGAAATCAGCTAGAAAGGGTGACAGGCAGCGACGTGGGGATACTGCCAAGGATTTTCCACCAGATCTCTTTGAAATGTACAAGACAGATCCTGAAGAGAATTACAATCATCGCAAAACTTGAATCCAATGGATTTGAAGATATTGGGCAGAGGAATGGTTCAAGTACAGATTTGTCACTGCTGAGTATGCTGAGAAGAACGCCATCAAGAGACCATGGGGAGATATTGTATACAGAGCTCTGCTGCCCAAGTCCTAGTCTGAAGCCATTACTCAAGGCTTCTACCCTTGCATGGTCCGTGGACCGCATCCAAACAATGCCGACCCATCATCTCTATTATGGTGTCGAGAGGACAATCTCTTCAAGCACAATTTCTAGTTTGCGAAGGAGTCTGCTGCAAAGAACAAGAAAGCATTTGGACTCGACTTCAACCCTGGTCCATCGGCTCCAAGGGCTGATGGCACCCGCGATGCCAATCCTAATGTCATCAGCCCCTTCTATAACCTCGACATCCTTCTCACCCACATAGCTATACAAGGGGACGCTGTGGTGCACTCAGCTGATGAAGCAGACTCTAATGAAGCGCCAACTCCACCTAAACCGCAGAAGCATAAGAAATCAAAGGCTTCAAAGCCCTCTGCCGCACCAAAAGCCTCGCATGTGAAGCCATTGGCAACCGCACCTCCTAAACTCAGTGTGCAATCTGAAGATCTTTCTTGTGTCTCCAAGAAGACAGAGAAGCCCAAGAAGAAGAAGCCCATGAAGATTTCTGGGCGTGAACTTACACCTGCTGCCGTTCTGCGGAACAAAGATGAAACCATTGATCTGTCCAGGGATGAGGATCTTGGTGATGATGCCTTGAGCTGCTGATCAAGAGCAAGCAAGAGGCGGAGATCTTCAATGATCTGCCCCTCAATGATGTGGATATTCTGAACCACTTCATCGACGAATCGTTTGATGACCCGAGCCTCAACATTGATGATCTTCAGCTGCCAGTTGACATCAGCATCACCTTCCACGGAGCCACTGCTAATGAGTTGGCCTTGGCTCAGAAGATTATCGAGCTGAAGAACAAAATTGATTTTGAGAAGGGGCAGTTCAAGAAGAACATGGCAAAGCTCAGCACGGCGGATGTTCAAAGCTTCAAGAGAATGATGCATGAGCTTGAAGAACAGTTTCACAAGAAACGTGAAGAAGCCAAAGGTTCAAGAGAGCGGATGAAATACTTTGCAGAGAAATGTGTTCAAGCACACAATGAGGCAGAGAAGCGCAAGGCACTGGGGTGTCCTGGTATCGACCCCAGAATGGCTTCCAAACATAAGAAGAAGCCAGCTGTGGCCCAAGCTAAAGCATCAAGGCAGGAAGCACCTCGCATTGTCTTCCCTGCGAGCATGATAGGCTCGAAGCCTAAGGTCACCTCATCAACTTCAGAACTGAAGAAAACCAGGGCAGCTGAAGCTGATGCCAGGAAGCACAAGCATAAGGATGCTTCTGATGATGCTCCATCGAAGAAGAAGAATAAGAAGACTAAGTCTTCAAAGAAAGAGCGTACTGCTGCTGCCTCTGAGCCCCTTGTGGTTGAGCCAATTTATGTTGCTCATCCTGCCTCCACCAACCAAGAGCGTCAACTTGTGATCCATGAGCCTGCTTTCACAGAGGCTCCTGAAACTGAAGAAATACCAGCTTTTGACACCATCACAGCTGAAGACATTGCTCGTGAAGACAATGTAGATGATGATGAAGTCCTTCCTCAAATCGAGCACCAACTGGTATCATCGCCTGTTCTCACAGACAGCAAACTCATCAGCATTGGTCGTCCTTTGACGCCAATTGCTCAGGATGATTCGTGGGCTGATCGCCCTAGCAAGACACCCCTGCTCATGATGAAACACCCACAACTCCACCACCTCAAGTCACCACTCCGGTGCTTGACGACGACTACATGGTGCAGACCACTCCATCCCCACAGGCGTCGCCTGCATTTCGCAGGCTTCACAAAGGCCCTAGGCCTCAGGTCACCATGTCGAGCATTCCATAAGGAGAAGTGCAACCAAGCTCAGTCGCACGAGAAGTGTTTCCTGAAGCCACTCCTACTACGGATGTCTCTCAGTTTGAAGCAAAAGCTGTTAAAGACATTCCGGCTGCATCAGCCGATGACAATCAAGAACCATGAGAAGAAGAAGAAGAAGAGAGAGTTGCCACACCCCCTATCACTCAAGAAGTTTTTCTCGAGGAGAACGTGTCCATGCCCGGCCCTCCTACTACTGAAGCGGAGGTTGAAAACATTGAGGCGGCCACAAACAACACTGCTGAACCCAATGACGTTGTCATGGCTAAAGACAATTTGGCGCCTGAAGCTAATGTTGCGCCTGAAGCTAGTGTGCAACCTGAAGCCCATGTGGATGCTGAAGCCACTGTTCCATCTCCTAGGCCTCACACAATTGAACAGGCCTTCGATCATGGACAGCTGGTCACTGTGAAATGGCCAATCATGGTTCCTCCCACTGCTCCTGGACCATAATATGAATACCATGTGGAGCACAAGCCTCAGGTACAGATGCCAAAACCCAGACTGTCAAGGTTTCCTGGTGCTGCAACATCACCAGGATCGTTTAGTCTAAATAGCTTCAGGGCATGCAACACATTCTTTGATAGTGCTAAGAACCCTTACTCAAAGCCAAAGATATCATCTGATCGCTTCTGGAGCTATCAGCGTCGCAGTTATTACTCATGTGTATTGTACAATCAAGGGTGAATCTTTCCTCACATGCTTCTGGATTGTGAAGCCATTGCTGGGCTGCCCTGCTTGGAAGAAGCTCTAGACTGTTTCAGAGATGTTGGCCTTCTGCAGTTCGTCAGTGACAAAGAGCATTGGAACAAAAAGCTTCTGCGGCAATTCTATGCCATTGTTCACATTCGTGGCTACAAAAGGGATCCGGAGACTTGGGTCCTTGAGTGGATGACATGTGATGTGCATCATGAAGCTAAAGCTCAAGATATCATCGAGCTTACTTCCCTGCCACTCCAGGTGAGCTCTATGAACCTGGTTGTCAGCTACACACGAATGCTCTGGAGAGTATATTTCAGAAGCCTGAGCCAAACATGAGTTAGATGCTCAGCATGATGAAGTCATTGCCTCAAGATGCTGAATATCCCAAGGAATTCTTTGTTGAAGACCTCGAGTATCTGCCCCGTACCATTTATCACATTGTGAGACGAAATCTATTGCCTGTCAAGGGACATTCTCTTACAGCCAAACTTGAAGGCACCATGAAGATCTTGGTGTACTATATTCTCAATGGCGTCAGCTTCAACGCTCAAGACTTCTTCATCAGGCAACTTGCTGCATCTGGAGTTGATCTATTTGGCTTGAAGTTTTATGCTCCATGGGTGATGCGCGTGATCAAACTTCATTCATCTGCCGACTATCAGCCCTCAGTGCGCAACCATCTTGTCTTCTTGTCTGAGGTTGATATGTCTGTCGAAGCCATCTACCATGAGCCTGCCAAGGAGCCACTTTATCTTCATAATGTTGATCGCCAAATCTTCACGCAACCAATTCAGGGAGTCCTTGCTACTACTTGAGTCTATCCTCTGGCTGGAAATATGCGTGCACCTCATTGTTCTCCAACTAAAGCCACTGAAAGCACCATTGCTCAACGGCCTCAGAAGCGATCTCGTGTACTCAATAACCGAGACGTTCTTGTGGCCTTACATCAGAAATAGGATAGACACCATGACTGGCTAAAGCGTTAGATGCAGAGCCTCATGGTGGATGTTAATCACATTCGCAATCTTGCCACCAAGAACGCATTTATAGTGCATGAAGCCTGTCGGCGGTCTTGGAAGAGTCTCACACTGCTATGCCCTGAAGAGGATCTTATCGATGATGGATTCACTGAGCGCTTCAAATTTGATTCCACGCCTCCCCAGAATGTCGTCTTGCATCGAACTCCTTCCATAGAAGACTCTGAGTTCTCATCTTCGGCTGCAACTGTTGTTGCGAGAGTCGTCGATGAAGCAGATGATGCCACTTCACCAACCATGGCTTCGTCGTGTCTCGACACTGCACCAGGCCCCTCTGCACCACCAAACTCCAACATCGACCCTACACCTTCATCTACTCTAGATGGGAACGAGTAGATGCTCTATGTCTTCAAACCTTTTTGGTCATTACTAACAAAAGGGGGAGCAGCATATGAGTTGATAGTCTTCAACCGGGTCCATATGGGTGGTTGCTATAATTTTTGCCAAGTGGTTACAACTCCCGTTTTTGATACATTTGGTTCTTTGGGTTGTAATACTTAAACTTGATGGTCGTCTGCTATTTTTCTTGCTACTCTGTGATGCGATGATAAATTCCGCATGAAGTCATTCCGCAGATGTCCATTTTTCATTATGCATGTCATTATCTTCTCTACATCTATATATGCATGATGAAATGCCTTCATAGGTTGAAGAGGATCTCCACAAGTAAAACCTGCCATGTGCATTTGCATTCCAGAGCAAACTACTTATATGCACATCTTCAGGGGGAGCCTTTTTGCTACTTATGAAGACAATGTCTTGAATCCTTAAACTTTGACATACTTTTATCCCCGTTGAAAACTTCAACCAGTTTGTCATCAATCACCAAAAGGGGGGATTGTAAGTGCATCTAATGCCACCCCTAGTTGGTTTTGGAGTATTCACGACAAACTTGGTTGAGGGACTAATGTGTTTGTGAGAATTGCAGGATAACACAGGTAGTAGTCCCTCATTGATTCGGTTTACCTACTAGAGATGACCCCTAAAAATGTATGAAGACATTGAAGACAATGGTGGTCTGTGAAGATATTCACAATGAAGATTATGACTCGAGAAGACATTCACTTTAAGACTATGGAGTGCGAAGACATAGTTGTTTCGTAGTTTCCTTTTCTTCTTTGTTGAGTCATAGGAACCACCACACTGTTAAGTGGGGTCCAAGTGAACAAAGGCAGAGTGACTAAAGTGATGCTCAACCAAATCCTATGTCTTCGAGCAAAGACAATGAGAGCAAATCTTATCTAGAGCTGGATGAGTTAGCTTTACTTGTAGCCCAAGTCAAGCTGCCATGTGTTTGAAATCTGACCATTGGACACATGTCAGTTCCTTAGTGACACAAGGTCATTTCAGATAAATCAGGCCGGTTTGCCTCCTAGCTACAAATAGCCCACCCCTACACCATAAATTGGTGGCTGCTTAGAGTTACTGCATGGCTTTTGTCGTTTGAGAGCAACCCACCTCCGAAGCAATTGAGAGAGAAATCCTTGCGAGGACAAAGCCCTAAACACCCATAGCCAAAGAGTGTTAGGCATCACTGAAGTCTTTCCGTCTGCATGACCTGAAGACTTGTTACACTTGAGGACTGTGAATCCTCCAGCCGGTTAGGCGTCGCGTTCTGAGCATCCAAGAGTCATTGTGGATTGCCAGTGAACAAAGTCTGTGAAGGTTTCGAAGTCTCCCTTGAAGACATACCAGAGTGATTGGGCGAGGACTGTGTGTCCTTAGCTCAAGGGGAATAAGGTGAAGACGGGATCTTCTGAGTTGAATCTCAGCCTCCCTAACCAGACGTACATTTGTCACAGCAACTGGAACTGGTCCAACAAATCCTTGTCCTCACCAAGCAACTGGTTCTATCCTCTACCTCTCTTTACTTATAGTTTGTCTTCGTGAAGTCATTGTCTGCTTGCATGATCTGATTGACTTCATTGTGTGAAGACTATTGTTGTTTGGCTTCATACTATCTTCCATCCTAATCTATACTACCTAGCTGCTGATAGTCTTCGTGCTTTCACTTCATTGTTTACTTGACTATGGCTTGTCTAGTGTAGTCTACCTTCCGATGCATATCAATAGGTTCATTTCTACTGTGTCTTCAAAGCCCTCGTGTTTTGAAGACTTCCATAAAAATCGCCTATTCATCCCCCTCTAGTCGATAACTAGCACTTTCAAGAAGATCTCATCGTAATCAACTCCTTAAACTTGTCGAAAACCTTTCACAACAAGTCGAGATTTGTAGACAGTAAAATTACCGTCAACGTCAATCTTCTTCTTGAAGATCCATTTATTCTCTATGGCTTACCGATCATCGGTCAAGTCAACCAAAGTCCACACTTTGTTCTCATACATGGATTCCATCTCAGATTTCATGGCCTCAAGCCATTTTGCAGAATCTGGGGTCAACATCGCTTCCTCATAGTTCGTAGGTTCGTCATGGTCAAGTAACATGACCTCCAGAACAGGATTACCGTACCACTCTGGTGCGGATCTTACTTTGGTTGACCTACGAGATTCGGTAGTAACTTGATCAAAAGTTTCATGGTCAGCATCATTAGCTTCCTCACTAACTAGTGTAGGAATAACTGGAATTGATTTCTATGATGAACTACTTTCCAATAAGGGAGAAGGTACAGTTACCTCATCAAGTTCTACCTTCCTCCCACTCCTTCTTTCGAGAGAAACTCCTTCTCTAGAAAGGATCCATTATTTGTAACAAATATCTTGCCTTCAGATCTGTGATAGAAGGTGTACCCAACAGCCTCTTTTGGGTATCCTATGAAGACACATTTCTCCGATTTGGGTTCGAGCTTATCAGGTTGAAGCTTTTTCACATAAGCATCGCATCCCCAAACTTTAAGAAACAACAACTTGGCTTTCTTTCCAAACCACAGTTCATATGGTGTCATCTCAATGGATTTTGATGGTGCCCTATTTTACCATGAATGCAGCTGTCTCTAAAGCATAACCACAAAACGATAGCGGTAAATCAGTAAGAGACATCATAGATCGCACCATATCTAATAAAATGTGGTTACGACATTCAGACACACCATTACCCTGTGGTGTTCCAGGTGGCGTGAGTTGCGAAACTATTCCACATTGTTTCAAATGAAGACCAAACTCATAAATCAAATATTCACCTCCACGATCAGATCGTAGAAACTTAATTTTCTTGTTATGATGATTTTCTACTTCACTATGAAATTCTTTGAACTTTTCAAATGTTTCAGACTTATGTTTCATCAAGTAGATATACCCATATCTGCTCAAATCATCTATGAATGTCATAAATAACGATACCCGCCACGAGCATGAACACTCATCAGACCGCATACATCAGTATGTATTATTTCCAATAAGTATGTTGCTCATTCCATTGTTCCGGAGAATGGAGTCTTAGTCATCTTGCCCACGAGGCCTGGTTCGCAAGCATCAAGTGATTCCAAAAGTCCATCAGCATGGACTTTCTTCATGCGCTTTACAAAAATATGACCTAAACGGTAGTGCCTCAAATAAGTTGCACTCTCATTATTAAACTTATATCCTTTTGGTTCAGTACTATGAATATGTGTATCAGTACTATCGAGATTCAATAAAAATAGACTACTCATCAAGGGTGCATGACCATAAAAGATATTACTCATATAAATAGAACAACCATTATTCTCTGATTTAAATGAATAACTGTCTCGCATCAAACAAGATCCAAATATAATGTTCATGCTTAACACTGGCACCAAATAACAATTATTAGGCCTAATACTAATCCCGAAGGTAGATGTAGAGGTAGCGTGCCGACGGCGGTCACATCGACTTTGGAACCATTTCCCACGTGCATCGTCACCTCGTCCTAAGACAATCTTTGCTTAATCCGTAACCCCTTTTTCGAGTTGCAATTATTAGCAACAGAACTAGTATCAAATACCCAGGCGCTACTGTGAACATTAGTAAGGTACACATCAATAACATTTATATCAAATATACCTTTCACTTTGCCATCCTTCTTATCTGCCAAATACTTGGGGCAGTTCCGCTTCCAATGACCAGTCCCTTTGAAGTAGAAGCACTCAGTCTCAGGCTTAGGTCCATACTTGGGCTTCTTCAGTTGAGCAGCAACTTGCTTGCTGCTCTTCTTGAAGTTCCCCTTCTTCCCTTTGCCCTTTTTTCTTGAAACTAGTGGTCTTGTTAACCATCAACACTTGATGCTCCTTCTTGATTTCTACCTCCGCAACCTTTAGCATTGCAAAGAGCTCGAGAATTGTCTTATCGATCCCTTGCATATTATAATTCATCACAAAGCTTTTGTAGCTTGGTGGCAGTGATTAAAGAACTCTGTCAATGACACTATCATCAGGAAGATTAACTCCCAGTTGAGTCAAGTGGTTGTGGTACCCAGACATTCTGATTATATGTTCACTGACAGAACTATTCTCCTCCATCTTGTAGCTATATAACTTATTGGAGACTTCATATCTCTCAATTCGAGCATTTGCTTGAAATATTAACTTCAAATCCTGGAACATCTCATATGCTCCATGACGTTCAAAACGCCGTTGAAGTCCTGATTCTAAGCCATAAAGCATGGCACACTGAACTATCGAGTAGTCATCAGCTTTGCTCCGCCAGGCGTTCATTACATCTTGTGTTGCTCCTGCAGCGGGTTTTGCACCTAGCGGTGCTTCCAGGACGTAATTCTTCTGTGCAGCAATGAGGATAATCCTCAAGTTACGGACCCAGTCTGTGTAGTTGCTACCATCATCTTTCAACTTAGCTTTCTCTAGGAACGCATTAAAATTCAAAGGAACAATAGCACGGGCCATTTATCTACAACAACATAGACATGCAAAATACTAGCAGGTACTAAGTTCATGATAAATTAAAGTTCAATTAATCATATTACTTCAGAACTCTCTCTTAGATAGACATCCCTCTAATCATCTAAGTGACACTACCAAAAAAGACACTTCCATGATGATACATGTTTGTCACAGTAGGTCACATTTTCTGTCATGCATGTACATCCATGACAATTTTATGACAGAATCAAGATAGTCATACCTGTGCTGTCATAGAAGTGTTCCATGACATCACCAAAATTATCATCACGGAAGTGTCCACTTCCATGATGATAAGTCGCACGTCATAGAAGTGCTTTCGTCAAGGGTGACCGACACATGGCAACCACCGTAACGGGACGCAGTTAAGCTATCGGGTCCGGTTTTGGATCCGATAACCCGCTGATTTTCCATATGTAAAATTCTCATTGGCTGATGGAACCATGTGTCAGCTCCGCGTTGGCACAGGTGTCACTCATCCAATGGGCGAGATACTCCTATGATATGTTGACACGTGGACCGGCCGGAAAGTGGCCCATAAAGATTAAATGGGCCAGCACAACTAAAGGACGACAAGGCCGACAAGATTTAGCAGGCCATAATGGGCTGGCCCAGCTAAAGGCCCAGAATATTTTGCAAACCATAATGGGTCGGCCCAGCTAAAGGCCCAACATTCTTAGTTAAGGCCCGTACGACTAGTGTTAAATCGGCCCGTCAATGGCCCGTCCTAAACTTGTCATCATTGCGGCCCATGGTCACTTCTGGCCCATTAATAGTCCGCTAAGAATTTGGACCGAATTACGGCCCGATGTGTTTCCAGCCTGTTAAAGGTCTTGCTTCATTTGGGCCCATTTATAGGCCATTGAAAATTTTGGCCCATAAACAACCATGAAGGATATGGGTCATATTCGGCCATGTCTGACATTCGGCCTGTTAGAGGCCCAGTACAGATTTGGGCCACTTTCAGCCTGTTAATGTCGGACGAAATCCATGGGCCATATGGGGCCCAATGCCACATCGGGCCTACTAACGTCCCATATTAAAGTGACACTAATCAAGCCCAACCAAACTTCCAGCCTATTAAAGGCCCTTGTAGTAGGTTGGCGCATTTACGGCCCGTCTGAATTTCGGCCTGTGGACGATCCGCATTGTAAATGGGCCACCATTTCGGGCTGCTAAGACCAGTGGGTTATTTGGCACAATTAGGGCCCAATCTTACTTTCGGCCTACTAAAGGCCCATGTTTTTTATGGGCTCGAGATATTTACACATGTAAACGGCCTATTATTACTGAGGGCCCAAATTATGTTTAGGCTTGTTAAAGGCCCACTATGGGCACGAGCCTACCAGAAAAATATGAAAGATTATGCTGATTTAGACCAGGATATTTTTAGTGGGCTACATGCAAATTTCGGCACAGAATCATTTTTAGCCCAATTGGAATGGGCCCGATGAATGTTGGCATGTTGGGCTCCCACGAAGCTTTCGGTCAAATACATTACTAAGATAAACCTACACTATACAAAAATAGCGTCGTAATTACTGCAACCTTTGGCAGCATCATAAATGTTGTACCACAAAAAAAATTTCGAACCATACAACAAAAGGCCTGTTGGCATAAAGTTTACAGTCCTTGCAGATAAAAGCACCATCTGATGTATAGAAGCACAAATCATTTGACATGAGTGCTTATGTTTCAGGCTGTAGAATCTGATAGAGCAGCATGATCATCCCCCTTTTCCGCCATTGCTCTTGAACAACGAAGCAAATGTCTAATAGTCTGGTTTCAAAACCATTCATATCTTCACGACATTTTTCAACCACTATTTTTGTTTCCGACACAACTTCCATTAGGGATTGGACTTGTGTCTGGAGCACAGATATATCACTCTGTCTAGCCGGAAGATTTTGTTCAGTAGGCGATTTGGACGAGGTTACCTTGACAACCAACCCAGAATTACGCAGGAAGGTGCTTTTTGCACTGTTAGTGGAGAGATACTGACGCACTGCAGCAAGAGGTGACATTGTGCCTGTGGTAGCCCCGTCACCTTTAGGTAGTTGTGGTTGTTCAATCATTTGTTCCATAGCTTGCTGAAAGTTTGAACTTGTATATTAGTGTACCAGATAAGTTACTAATGAGACAAAAACAAACAAAGTAGGTTTCACGTTTATACATAACTTACTTTTGGTGAACTACTATAATACATTAGCATGTATTGTAGTGCCAACTACATAATAAAATCACTTTCAGAACACATGTCCATGTAGAAGGCCTACTGTATTGTCTATTTCCTCACATTCATGGACATCTAAGGATAAAGAGACATGGTTTAAAGTAGGATAAAGAGACATCATTCATATCATGGGCAAGCAGATATAAAACAAACAGGCTATTGTATCATTGTGTGCGCACGTGAACATCACAACTAGATTACAGATCTAGACCAAAATAATATCCTTCATCTCTTTTAAACCATGTAAGGTGAAATGATACATTAAGACAACTGTGTATAAAAGTGAATAGATTAACTGACATTGGTTGGAAACAAAGCAGTTAAATGAACACATCATAGTACCAATCAGTTCAAAGGCAGGAGGAGTAAGGACTTACAACAGCGGCCTGAACTGGTGTGCTCATGCCCTTCATCTTGCTGGTGTGGCAATCCTTGAATATTTTGAAAGTGCAACTATCCCTAGGTGGTTTTGGTAATTTATAACAACATATAGCTCATTGAGCTAATACTATTCCAAGATGATTATTTCAGGAAAGCTCAATGATTGGCATGGCATGGATGTGAAAGTGGAACCCTCAAAATGCTAAGGAAAAAGGATTGGCTCAAGCTCAAAAGCTCAAGACTCTTCATTTTATATTTTAGTGATCCAAGATCACATTGAGTCTTTAGCAAAAGCCAATACTATTAAGGAGGGATGAGGTGTTGCTTAATGAGCCTCTTGCTTCATGTGCTTAGTGATATGCTCCAAAACCCTCAACTACTTTCCCATATCCACATATAACCTAAACCCTAAGCCAAACTCGGTCCTACCGATTCTTCCTATCCAGCGCCACCGAGTTTCACTTGTCATTAGCCACTGCCAAACCCTAGCAATTCGGTTCTACCGATAAGGATCTCGGTCTCACCGAGATGGGATTGCAAACTCTTTGTTTCCCTTTTGTAACTTTTCGGTCTCACCGAAAGAGCGAATCGATCCCACCGAGATTGCAATGTAAACTCAGTGTTTCCCCTTTGTAACTTTTCGGTCTCACCGAGTTCCACTCGGTCTCACCGAAAGAGCAAATCGGTCCCACCGAGTTTGCCTGACCAACTCTCTGGTTAGCTAATTACCAAATTCGGTCTCACCGAGTTTATGTAATCGGTCTCACCGAGATTACGTTATGCCCAAACCCTAACCATATCGGTCCTACCGAGTTGCATGTCAGTCCCACCGAAACTCTCTAACGGTCACTAGGTTTACATTTTCGGTCCGACCGAGTTTATTGATTCGGTCCCACCGAGATTGGAAAACTGTGTAACGGTTGGATTTTGTGTGGAGGCTATATATACCCCTCCACCTCCTCTTCATTCATGGAGAGAGCCATCAGAACACACACACCATTCCAACTCATATGTTCTGAGAGAGAACCACCTACTCATGTGTTGAGACCAAGATATTCCATTCCTACCATATGAATCTTGATCTCTAGCCTTCCCAAGTTGCTTTCCACTCAAATCTTCTTTCCACCAAATCCAAATCCTATGAGAGAGAGTTGAGTGTTGGGGAGACTATCATTTGAAGCACAAGAGCAAGGAGTTCATTACCTACACACCATTTGTTACTTCTTGGAGAGTGGTGTCTCCTAGATTGGCTAGGTGTCACTTGGGAGCCTCCGACAAGATTGTGGAGTTGAACCAAGGAGTTTGTAAGGGCAAGGAGATCGCCTACTTCGTGAAGATCTACCGCTAGTGAGGCAAGTCCTGTGTGGGCGATGGCCATGGTGGGATAGACAAGGTTGCTTCTTCGTGGACCCTTTGTGGGTGGTTGCTTCTTCGTGGACCCTTCGTGGGTGGAGCCCTGTGTGGACTCGCGCAACCGGTACCCTTGGGTGGAGCCCTGTGTGGACTCGCGCAACCGTTACCCTTCGTGGGTTGAAGTCTCCATCAACGTGGATGTAGGATAGCACCACCTATCCGAACCACGGGAAAAACATCTGTGTCTCCAATTGTGTTTGAATTCTCCAAACCCTTCCCTTTACATCCTTGCAAGTTGCATGCTTTACTTTCCGCTGCCAATATACTCTTTGCATGCTTGCTTGAATTGTGTGATGATTGCTTGACTTGTCCTAAAATAGCTAAAATCTGCCAAGAACTAAAATTGGGAAAATGTTAAGTTTTTATTTTGTCAAGTAGTCTAATCACCCCCCCCTCTAGACATACTTTCGATCCTACATATTTGCACTACATTTGATTCAGGTTCTTTTTTGTCTGAACGGGTTTTTCTCTGTATTTGGAACAAGTCAATATAGATACGATAATATGGCACAGAAAAAAGAAGGAAGTAGCAGCTATTTACAAGAGCCTCGCAGTGTGCAATATAGCTACGTGATCATGTTTTCTGTTGGAATTTCAGTTTAGAACGGTTGGTCTTGTTCTTAAAACAGTTAGCCTAGAAAAAGATACACTTGTAAGGCACATACATAAATACATGTTCAATATTTTGTCTGATCAAATACATATACCCTACCTGATACTTTGGATCAGACCAGTGTTTAACAAGGGTTGTCAAGTCTTCATCTGATCTTGCCAAGTGTTGTTGTGTCAACTGTGCTTTAGTAGTGTTAGGTGTGAATGCAGCTTGGGAACTGGCCAGTTCCGGAGCAAATGAATGAGTAACTCGTTGAGATGCTGGTACAGTTGAAGCGGATGCTGCAGCTGGTGGAGCAAGTGATACTGTGTTTGTAGATTTAGCCGGTGGACTTGGACCTTCTACTGCACTATAAGTACTAGCAGAATCTCGAGGGCAGATCCTTTTTGCTTTCACCCAATGAGTAACACCATTCCCTACTATATTCTTTTCCTTGCTCTTTTTTGACTTTGCCATGTCAAGGCATACCGACAACACAAAAGAATAAAATCGCTCTTCAGAACTCATTGATGCATGATACAAACAAGCAATACTTTAATGCAAGACAACCGTGTGAGGATGGAATATGTAAGAAAAACAGGACGGCGTGACATATTCACAGCTACGATGTGTAAACTAAGCAGAAGGATTTTCAATAAAATAGAAGTAATGCAAGCTAGACACCATATGAAAGATGCAACCAATATCACTCTTCCTATAGTTAAAAGTGTCATTTTGAAAAATTAGAAGCAGTAAAACGTAGAAATCAATGCAAGATGCAATCCCTATCAAACTGCCATGTTAAAAGCGTCCAATCATGAGTGATTGATGCGGGATACACAACAACAGTACTTTGATATAAGAACATGGTATCATTGATAGATGTAGTGTATTCTAGACACAGAAAGGCATGTCATATGCACATGTATAACGTAGAAACTCAGCAGGTGCAATTTAATCAAAATAGAAGAAATACAGGCTAGACAACATATGCAACATGAAACCAATTATCACACTGTCAACTTAGAGGAAACACCTGCGATGGTGGAGTACGGGAGATGAACTCATCATGTAGACTTGGGACTTCAACTTCATTAGCAGTAGCAGTGGAAAATCTAGAGAGTCTCTGTTTGCGTCGGTCCGGAGGACCACCAACATCCCCTAACTTACTCTTTTCCTTCCGATTTTCTTATATTGCCTTATGAAGTCAAAACCAAAATAAGATGAATAAAATTAGCTCTGCATAACTGGTTGATGCATGATACAGATGGACACTACTTTGATGTAAGGCAAGCGCAGGATAGGAGGATGGAATATATACAAAAAAAGACAACATTGCATATTCAGACGTACGATAGGAGGATGGAATATGTATGAAAAACAGTAAGCAGAAGGCATTTCAACAAAATTAGAAGAAATGAAAGCTAGGCACCATATGAACATGCAACCAATATCACTATCAGGTAAAAAGTGTCTCATCATAAGTGCCATTTCAAGAAATTGGAAGTAGTACAAGCTAGAAGACAATGCAAGATGAAACCTACATCACACTCCCATGATAAATGTGTCTTATGGATAAGTGATCGTTGCATGTATAAGTTGTAAGCTACATAGATGCAATTCAAGAAAATCAGAAGCAATACAAACTAGACATCATATGGAACACGCAACCACATATAACAGTTCCAAGTTAGAGCAAGCACCTGTGATGGTGGAGTAGGGGAGATGTGCTCATCATCTACATGTATGTTCTAGAAACAGGAACATGTGCCATATTCATAGGCATTATGTGTAAAGTAAGCAGATGCAATTCAACAAAGTTAGAAGCAATACAAGCTAGACATCATATGCAACATGGAACCACATATAATTGTGCCAAGTTAGAGAAAGCACCTATGATGGTGGAGTAGGGGAGATGTGCTCATCATCTACATAGCTACGTTGACTGTCTAGCCTTGCGTTGTCTTGCGAATCTTGTTGGGAGGATGGCGGATTAGAATCTGTAGAGACCCTCCGTTTCAGTTGCTCGGAAGGACCACCATCATCCAATGCCTTACCAATTTCCTTCCGCTTTATTGATTTTGCATTGTGACGTCAAACCGACAAGAAAAAGGAATAAAATTCACTCTTTGAAACTCATTCATGCATGATACTGACGAACACTACTTTGATGAAAGGCAAAGTCTTGATACGAGGATGGAATATGTACGAAAAACTGGACGACTTGACATATTCACACATATGATATGGTAACTAAGCAGAAGGCACTTCAACAAATTAGAAGCACTGCAAACTAGACACCATATGGAAGGTGCAATCAATATCACTCTGTCAAGTTAAAATTGTCTCGTCATAGGTGGCGTTCATCAAACTAGAAGCACTACATGCTAGAAATCATATTCAAGATGCAAACCAACATCACACTGCCAACTTAAACGTGTCCCATCATATGTGACTGACGCAGGATACACAATAAGAGTAGTTTCATGTAAGAACATGGTGTGATAGACAGATATAGTATGTTCCAAGTTAGAGCAAGCACCTTGGATGGTGGAGTAGGGGAGCGGAGACTTGGAACTTGTAATGCACTAGCAATACAAGGAGAATCTGTATAGATGCTCTGTTTACGTTGCTGCAGAGGGACCACCATCATTGCCTTCCTTACTCTTTTCCTTCCTCTTTTTCGATTTTTCCTTGTCAAGTCAAACCCACAAGAAAAAGGAATAAAATTTGCTCTTCAGAACTCATTGATGCATGATACTAACGAGCACTACTTTCCTGTAAGATAGACACATGATAGGAGGATGGAATATGTATGAAAACAAGCTGGCGTGACATATTGACATGTATGATGTATAAAGTGTAAACTAAGCACAAGGTGTTTGAACTAGTTAGAAGCAATGCAAGCTAGAAACCATATGAAAGATGAAACCAATATCACTCTACCAAATTAAAAGGGTGGCCTAACAAATGTATTTGACCAAATTAGAAGCAATACTCCCTCCGTTCCATAATGTAGTGCCTATAGATTTTCCTGAAAGTCAAACTTTGTGAGCTTTGACCAAGTATATAGAGAAAACTGTCTACATCTACAATACCACACATGTACAATTTGAAAATACAACTCATTATGTATCCAATGATGTGCATTTGGTATTCTAGATGTGCCTATTTTTCTCTAGGCATGTCATATTCACATGTATAATGTGTAAGCTAAGGAGATGCAATTTAACAAATTAGGAGCAGTACAAGCTAGGCACCATATGCAACATGCAACCAAATATCACGTTGCCATGTTAGAGCAAGCACCTGGGGTTGTGGAGTAGGGGAGATGAGATTTGGAACTTGCACTGCAGTAGGAGTAGCAGGAGAATTTGCAGAGGTCATCTGTTTCGGTTGCTCCAGAGGACCACCATCATTCCGTGCCTTCGTCCTTTTAGGTTTTGCCTTGTCAAGTAAACACATAAGAAAAAGGAATGAAATTCACACTTCCAAATTCGTTGATGCATGATACTGACAAACATAACTTTTATGTATGGCATCCACATTGTAGGAGGATGGAATATGTACGAAAAACGCTAAGAAGAAGGCATTTCAACAAATTGGAAGCAATGCAATCTAGACACCATATGAAAGATCCAACCAAAATCACTCTACTAAGTTAGATGTGTCTCATTATAAGTGGCACTTCAACAAATTAGAGGCAACACATGTTTGAAATGATATGCAAGATGCAACCAATATTACACTATCAACTTGAAGGTGTCTCGTCAGAAGTGATTGATGAGGGATACACTAGAATAGTAGTTTGATTAAGAACATGGTTAATAGAAAGACGTATTATGTACCAAAAACAGGAAGGCATGTCATATTCACAGGTATAATGTGTTAACTAAGCAGATGAAATTTACCCTAATTAAAAGCATTACAAGGTAGACACCATATGAAACATGCAACCACATATCACACTGCAAAGTAAGAGCAAGCACCTGCGATGGTGGTGTGGCGGAATTGCGGTCATCAACTAGAGAGCTACATTGACTATCTTCATTTAGCCTTGCTGTTTCTTGAGAATCATGTGGGGAGGATGACACTGTACTCTTTAAATGAGTAGTGCGTCTCACAGTAACCCACTGGGGTGACTGTCTTGTCATAAGTGATTGATTAGGGATACAAAAGAGCATTAGTTTGATGTATGAACATGGTTAATAGACATATGTAGTATGTATCAAAAACAAGAAGGCATGTCATTATCAAAGGTATAATGTGTAAAGTAAGTTGATGCAATTTAACCAAATTGGAAGCAATACAAGCTACACACCATATGCAACATGCAACCACACTTGACAGGGCAAAGTTAAAGCAAGCACCTAGGATGGTTGTGTGTGGCAATTGATATCATCAACTGTAGAGCAACATTTACTATCTCCCTCTGCTGGCACTGCACCCTTTAGAGCACTGGGACGCTTAGTGCTTATCTTCAAATTACACTGGAGCGACTTCTGTCTTTTCTTTTTTGTATTCATCAACACCGCGTCAGAGTCTGAAATACCAATGCATAAAAAATAATAGTGTGAGTATGGGTGAAGTGTGTGCACAAGTAGTACAATGTAAAGGTAGCAAATAGCAGGTCGGTGAGAAATAAATGATGGGAGACATCTGATAGATCTACAACATGCATGGCACACGAAATTACTAGATTCTAGGATTTTGAAATATGAGCACAGGGATGGCTGGGAAATGCAGATTCTCCTCCAGCACACCACAAGGTGTGGTCCTATGAAAATAACAGTCGACTGAAAACAAATAGGTCAGTCCATTTTTTCTGCACCGTCCGATGTACAAAGAACGGGCAGATCGCCTTCATCTACCTCCAGCCAGTCAGTGTTACAATCTTCCTCGAAACGCCAGCGACCACCAGCCTAGTCCCCTGCCTCCGCCCTCCCCTTGACCTACACGCACCGCCATGCTTGGCACCCCTAGGCCATCCCTTGAAGCCCCGTCGACCTCCAGATCAGGCGCAAGTAGCTCCTGCGCCCCACACCCCTATGATAGACACCGATGTGCCCTTCCCCGGCGAACAGGCGGACTAGGTGCTCCGCGCGCCTAAGCGAGTGCTGCTTCTTTTGATTGTGATTCGACTGACCCTAAATTGAAATCTAGGCGGGCTACTGACCTCTAGCAAAGGTGAAATAGTAAATGGGAGGAAACCTTGTGCATTTAGTATCACGAAGAAGATGCAGTATGAAGCGCTCAACTAGTTTCTTTTGCGTGATGAATACGGTGTGAGTAGAGACGTAAGATTTGCACGAATAAGCGAAGAGGAATACGTCTTTCTACTGGCAGTGCTGTGGCCTCCTTCTGTTTTTCCAATGATCTTCTTGTGGTTCGCTGGAAATGAAAAGTTGTGGAGGACGATGGAGCTTTGGACGAACCCATGGCCAAGTTGTTGAGTGTGGTGCGGTGGCCGTCTGTCGGCGGCAGGGAACCAGATCCGAGGCGGCGAACGACGGCGTAGCGGGAACAGCTCTGGTGCGGTGGACGTTTGCGACAGTGCAGCTGCAGTAGTGAGGCGCAGGATGGTGTGGTCGAAGTATTTCTGGTACGACGCACATCGGCGTCGGCGTCATGGAGGCAGATTTGCCTCGGCTTCAGCTGCTAAGTACTTGAGGGCGTTGCGGTTGCGATTGCGTTGGACGACGACATCGGGGCACCGGCTCTGGCATGATGGAGGAGGCCAGCGGTGGATTGGGCGCGATGGGGTGGAGGATGAAGGAGGCTGGGGTTTCACGGCTGGTGGAGAGGGTGTTTTCGCGCCCACAGAGTATGAATGGGGAAACGGAGGGATGGGAACTAAGGGTGAGCAATGTTTCGGTTTGGGAGGCGCTTGTTTGAAATTTGGGGAAAGTTACAAACTTTGCCCCCATCTAAAATTTCGGACATATTGCGGGTTGGGGGTAGGACAGTAATCTCAGGTGTCCCAAATGGTGGGCGGGATAGATTTCGGCCGTGCGCATGTGTGTTTAGGCGCCCACGGCGTATGAATGCTTCTCAGAGACTGTTGAGACTGGCGTCTTGGTGAATTTACAAACCTACCCCGGTTTAGACCTTTGGACATCGGGCCGATAGGCTACACGTGCCAGAGTCAGGACAGTAATTTCCTACCATCAAACATTAGTCTCGCGCGGTTTCGGGTGACTAGAGGCTTATTTGGCACTTCGTTCAATATTTGGGAGTAGAAGCATTAACGTTTTCTATTCTCTTGAATTGAACTTTCAGGATTTGTCAAACTTCACAAATATTTACTCTTGAAAATCCTAAAACTATGATTATTTTGGAATGGAGGGGGTACATTTGAATATACATTGTACACAAGTATATATTAAAAAATATGCAACTTACCTCAGTTCATGCATGGTTCCAGATATAATCTCCTTGGTTGCAAAAAAATAGTTAGACATGCGTATGAATATATAGCATGTTCAAACGCACAACAAAGATTGATGCCCCCTTTTAGATATGATTTACAAATGCCATTATCTCGGGTTCAAATAGATGAATGCACTTCCTATGAATTCGAATCTTTGAAACCCCCTTTATGTTGAATTCAACATGTATTCTATTTCATAGCTAGCAATTTGCAATGTATCCTTGTAAATGACAAATGTATAAAGTGCTTCACACTAACAACATGGAGTGCACTAATTAATGTTTATATATGAATTGCAAAAGCAATGCATTGCCTATATTTCAAACCGCTCTCACTCTATGGATCGATAATATGAAATAAACATATGCACATGTTAGAATTCAATAAAGTATGGGTGTTTGATAGACCGATTTTCGTTCATACGCAAATTTGCAAAATTCATGATCTCATCCAAAATTAATAATGCCATTTATATTTTAATTTAATGCGTAGAACCGCCTTCTACACGTAGATGCACTATGCCTCAGTTCGTTCTCACAAACATGCTATATATCTCCCTATCTAACGCTTAAGTGCACACACTTTATATACATCGGAATTTCTCTTTCACCCATGCTCACAATCTCTACCGGGGTGTCGGGATGTCTCACACACACACTCCCTCTGTCTCTCTCTCTCTCTCTCTCTCTCTCTCTCTCTCTCTCTTTCTGACTACTATGTACCACTCTTTTCACTAATCTCAGTTGGAAAACACTATTTCTCTCACGTGCATATATACACACGCATGGTATCTACTAGCCCTCTATACGCACGTATATGTGCCTACATGTCTCCCGCATGCATATTATCTTTAGGCCTCTCTCCCACACATTGCCCCCCAGACACACCTCTCTCTTAGTAGTTGGCAGATATGATTCCATCAGATCATTCGGTACGATATCCCTGACTGTTAGGCTGGATGGTAATACGAGGCAAAGTTTTACCCAAGCTCGGACCCTTGCAATTGAGAAAAAAGCCTACACCTGGTGCTGTATATTAGTGATAGCGTGTGTACAAAGTACACGTGAATACCAGACATTGTGTTGTGTGTATACTATTGACGAACTAGCCCCGAGGCTACTATAACATACTCGGGGCCTAGGGGTACAAATCATATATAGTCGGCTTATCACCAGCGGGGATAGAGTCCTCCACGACTCTGGTAGCTTCGTGTTGTATGCTGAGTCAACATGGGTCTTCGTATAATGCATCTCGGTCCAACCTATGTGGCGCAGGATGGAACCAACCCATGAGTCCTCATGTTGACCCACCACAATTAGAAATGGTGTGCCCACCCCAACTAGAAATGATGTGCCCACCACACCACACACGCAATTGGCCACTAAGAAAATAAGCATATACAATAGTACAATGTTATACATGAAAGTTAATTGCATGGTGCAACCAAAAATATTTGTTCTGCATTGTGAATGTTTATACTTTCTCCTAAAATATTAGTCACGGGAAAGAGAAATGAAGGGCATATCTCTCCTTGTCTCCACCGGAATCCCCCTCTTTCTACACCACTTTCACGTACGCACACAAACTATCTCTCAGCCCTCTAAAAGTATGCATGCCCATGACACATTCAAGTGTGACGATCACTGTATTTCAAGCGAAAGCACTATATGGTCGGTGGACTTCAGAATATGCTCATTACGATCACCGTATATATTCTCGTGGTGATCATACGGTATCTAGCTCACGATACATCTGCGTATTTTGTTAATAACACTGACGGACATTGTATTTGATGTGTGCTCCATATTTTGTTGACGACACTTATGGTCATTGTATTTGAAGCAAAAGCATGATATGGTCACTAGACTTCAGAATAAGCTCATCACGGTCAGCACATACATTTTGTCCTGCTAACCAACCTATGGTTAGATGGTTAGGAGGACAGTGGTTTCTTGAGCCCACCATTGTTAAAGTCCTGGTGCTCGCATTTATCCTGGGTTAATTTCAGTATTTTTCTGGCGATGTGTGTTCAGTGGGAGGAGACGTTCCACTCGACTACAAGGCACCTATGGTGACTTCATAAAATCTCAAGATCATATGCTGGCTCACTCTCTCGAAGGTGCTCATAGGGGTAGGGTTTGCGTGTGTGCGCTTATAGCGGTGAGTTCTTGCTCCTATATATGAGCGGTTGCATCTGTACCGTGTTAAAAAAAATACATGTTGTGATTATACGGTCACTGGCTCACTCGTACAACTCCATATTTTGTTGATGACATAATCAATTGACCAGACAGAAGTTCCACATGCCGCAACTAGTGTTGCACCATCGGGGCGCGTAACCATGCGGCCCACCTGTCAGCTCATATATGAAAGAAAGAAATGGTAGTTTGAGTTCGTACTGTGTTAATAAAAAACATTTAGGGTGATCATACAGTCATTGGCTCACCATACAGCTCCGTAATTTGTTGATGACACGATCAATTGACTAGTCAAACGGTCCACATTTAGCAGCGCACATTACCATAGGGCCCACCCGTCAACGCGTATATGAAGGACAGAAATAGTAATAAATTAGTGGTCAGTGGGGATTCAAAGTCGTGAGACCTCTGGTTGGTAGTCGCTAGTGGTGGGGGTGCGGTGATTGGACGGTGGTGTGGGGATTGCAGAAGAAAAAGCTCGGCGCGGGTGGGGGGGGGGGCTAGACGGGGGGCCGGGGCGAGGGCGGGCCGGGGGGGGGGGGGGGTTTGGGGGGGGGGGGGGCGGTGTGGCCGCGCGGCCAGGCCGCGGGCGGCGGCGGCCGTTGGTTCGGCCGGCGGTGGCTGGTGGCTCAAGGGGTGGATGTTGAAGATAAACTATAGACCCTTGATATTGTATCCAATGGCTGGAAAATCTACTGACCAGAGATGAAAAAGTCAGCCGACTGACATGTAGCCTCACCCCGCACGTACACATGCACGCACGCAACACTCACACGAACACATGCACGCATGCAGGCGTGCAACACTAACACATACACATAACAAACACACGCACACATGCAGGCGTGCAACACTGACACGTACACATGCACTCACGTACACACGCACATACGCACACATGCATGCAACACTGAAACGTACACATGCACACACGCAACAATCGCACGCCTGCATGCACACCACACACGACGCAAGACACACGCTTAACCTATACGTGCATGCACCCTTTGTTAAGGAAATGGATTGTTACGGGTATCAATCAATCTAATCCTTTTTGCAAGGTTTAATCAATCTTATCTCTGATAAGCAGAAAATTGATGTTTGCAGCGGTCTTTATGAATCACAATGTATCGAACGGGCTATCAATGTATATATGAAAATTTTAAAATTCTCTTACATTATATAGTAGGCTTATCTAGATAAAATAGATGACGTCACACTCAATGAACAATCATCAGTTTATAAATGCCCGCTTCTGACTGCCCTGGGCCACCAAAAGTTCCTCTGCCGTGTGCTGCCTGCGTTGGGTCACTGACATGCAGGCCATGTACCCAAAGAGCCCACATGTCAGTGGAAGAACAGCGCAGTGTCCTACATTAGAGTCGAGGGCGCCACTCGATGCACGCCCGGTTGAACACGCCTCCTTGCCGCATTCAAACGCCTCCATGAAACCCGTGTGGAAACCGAGAAACCAACTCTAGACACACATCCGTTCATGACCGGGCCAGCATTAAATGCAACGCCGGCCGAGCTCCTCCCCCCCGCCGTCTATTTAATCTCCTATTTAAATGAGGCCAAACGCCGGCCAAGAATCGCACCCCTTCACCGCTCCCCTATCTCCTCCTTCACCATTTTGTCCACTCTTACAATGGCTTACGAAGAGTAGTTGTCCCACATCCAAGCCGGCTAGGTGGCCCGCCGAGCCCGCCGGATACGGGATATGTAGCTCACTGATCCACCTCCCTCCCCTCGCCCAACGGAGCCAGTTACCACCCCAAGCCGGCGTGCGGTTCAGCAACTCGCCGCTCCAGGCCAGCTCGATGAGGAGCGGCGCACGGGCGTCATCGCTGCCGTCCATGCCACCGCCTCATACCGTGCCTCCCATGTCTTCGACCGCGTCTCCCATTTCTGTGGCCGAGACTCCCATGTCGGCGGCCATGCCATGCAAGCAGAGATAGAAGCCGGGTGCGCAGAGAGCGATGAGTCGGTGGCCAGCGCCTCCGCGTCAGCCGCCATCATCGAGGAGAAGTAGAACACAGGAGGCCGCCGCCGCTTGGGTCCCATGAAGGCCACCGCGGAGGGGACGCCGACGTACACAACATGTGTCTTGCCGGATCCTTTTGTTGCGAGTACCTTCGTCGACCTCGCATGGGATCCACAAAAGCGGAGAAACCCCCTTCCACCATCATCTTGGGCATCAGCCAACCATATCAGTTGGGCGGTGGGGAAGCGAGCCATCCTTTGTGCTGAAGCATATACCTCCGGGGCTCCCGGCAGTCCGGTGATCGTACTGTCAGACATGAGGAACACAAATGGATCGGCGGGCGACCATTTAGGCCAGGTATTATATACCTGTGCTCTCCAGAACTAGCACCGCTTAGTTGACTTGAATGTAATGAAATATATCATGTTTGTATGAAAATCCGGTATTTTATATGAATCCCGTCATTTTTTATGAGAAATATCACCGTGTTTGCATGAATTTCGTCCCGTTGGTTGAGTTGCTGTCAGAATGTGTGCGTCTATGGTTGGATGGCATAATATGCGGGTCGCGGGTAGGTCCGCGGCCGGCTCGGGCGGCGTGGTGGGACAAAAAAAGCACAGCTCGTGCGAGCTTTTCTCCAACGTGCCCTGGAGGATGCATGAGCACCGGAGCATTCCTCATTCATCGGTGGCAAAGGCACCGGTGGACAAAAGGGTTGCCAATATTTTGGCTACCCCGGGCAAAATCCAAACATCCCCTCCCAGCAGATTCAAATCACTCATTCGCCATGAAATTGTGCCATGTGTTGTTTTCAAAGACTAGCAAGATGCCCGTGCATTGCACGGATCGTCAAGATGCTTTTTTTACAAAACACATGTTGTGATTGACCCATGAAGGAGTAACCCCATGTGTAAAATCTAATGATATCTCAAGAATTTTTTTCGGAAAAATGGTATCTTCAGAATTTCATCGAAAAAATGATATCTCGAGAAAGATGAGAGATTAGGTGAGGAGGAGTGGGGCGTGGTGGTGACTGGTGGTCGGACTGGGCGGAGGCATGGGAATGGATGGTGCATTATGTCTAGGTTTGTATCTCTCCCACACATACCCGCGTAGGTGGGGGGACGTGCATGAAGAGAAGAGGTGCACGAACGGCGCACGTACTCCCGTCTCTTTCCCAACCACACCCGCGTGGGTACACAGTGGAGCTCATTTCTATATGAAAAGGCAGCCCACATGGTAATTTGACACGTGTATTGGTTGTCCACTTGATGGAGGATCGTCTACCATGGGTGAACAAACAAATTGCGACTTGACGCGTCATATGGGGCCTACCTTACAGGTAAGGTTCTATACACTCGAGATGCTCTGTACGTAAGTATTACTTTTGATGTGTCCCGTCAACTCGTAGAACGAGGAGAAGCTTGCTTACTATGCCGTCTCCCCCACCCATGGGCGCGGTGGCTCGCGGGACGAGGTGAAGCTTGTTCACTACGCCTATGCCCGCTCCCTCGCCCACGCGCGTGGTGGCTCGCAGGACGAGGAGAAAATTTTACTACTCCCTCCGTTTACTCCTCGTCCCTATCTTGGTTAGAGAGATTATCATATTGTTTGGAATATATATCTTTTAATAGTACTCCCTCCTTTCCAGTTTATGGCTCAATTTCCTTGGAGTAGCATATAGGAGTAGTACTACTACAACAATTTGCTTGGAGTCCGTGGTGCAGCAATCTACCCTAGGCTATGTTACTACTCCCTCCTTTCCAGTTTATGGCTCAATTTCAAAATATCTCCAACCAAGGTAGACGGTGAGTGGTGGAATTAGTTCCGTAGTTTGCACAAGTAATGTACGCTCGTTTTTCTCAAGAAGTTATGTTTACCGAGGCATTAATTAGAACGAATGCATGCATGACCACTAAATTTCCATGAACTTCTACATGCATTGGTGAGTTTTCTCTTGACAATGCTTGCATCTGGTGATTTAACGCACCTCAAAATCCAACATGTCATGGTACTACTACTACTAGTACTAGTACTACTACTACTAGTAGTAGTAGTAGTAGTAGTAGTAGTAGTAGTAGAATTGTGACTTATAAAACGGAAAAACGATTTTTTTAGACGAGCCCTATAAACCGGAAAGGAGGGAGTAGTAAGCAGTATACTACCTCCATAGTGGGTATGCACTCTGTAAAATCAGATTTTCCCAAAACTAAGTCGCTCAACCTTTATTTGCTTGTTTCCTTTCCTGCCTCATTGCCTCGAACATACTATGCCAAACTCCCCTGCCTGCCACGCGGGAAAAGACCCGCCCTCGCCTTTTTTTAGTCCGGGTTTATATCGATGGATCACGCGACGCAGCAAAAACTAAGTCGTGTCTTGTACTCCTCCGTCGATGCTCGCTTTCATGAATTCTGTACTTCTCTGGCCGACATGTGGGACATATAGCAACCGGTTCGACGTGTCATGCACCAAATAACGGTGCAGAATAGTAGGGGGACGCACCCCTGTCGTACCGCCCCAGTAGTAGTAATGAGCAAGGAGACGTCAAATCACAATGCCGCACCTTCCCAGACGGACGAATCAACCATTATTTCACACTTCGCTTTGCCATCATCTCCTTCAAGAAAACCACATAGTATTGCTTCTGCCTAAAGAGGGACACGCGCATCGCCTTGGTACATCATGACATGTGGGACCGCATGACAGGCCATGCTCCACCGCCCATCGCTCAGTAAAATAACCTCATTTTTACTACTTCCTCCGTATCAGTTTATAGGGCATGCACGTCATTTTAGGTTGAGAATTTAACTGGCTATATATGTGATGAACAGTATATGTTTAGAAACTACATCCGCTTAAGAATCGAATGATATACTTTTTGTGACATAGTAACTCATATTTAGTTAGTCAAATGGATGACCGAGAACTACGTGTGCGCCCTATAAACCGAGACGGAGAGGGTAGTATAGTACGTATCTTTTCTCTACTCCTATAAAAGACTCAGTTGGTGATGATGGTGTGTCTGCCATCCGTCATTTCTGACCATCAGATCTGCATCTAATGACTATGATGTAAATCGTGGCATTTTTGCAACAAGACCGCACTCCTCTGCTCCAATTTGCATAAACCCCTTAGTATCTTGGAACCAACCACATCCCTCCCCCACCTCATCAAAACAGCCACAAGGAATATATTTTGAGTGAAACCTAATATGAGTATATTTTTAGTGATATATACACCAAACTATAGTGTTTTTATTTCAAGTTTGTGAACATGCATTAATCTATTTTGGATCCGTTGCAACGCACGGGCACATTGCTAGTTAGATCAATATAGTCGGGATTCACCAAGAAACAAAACCAAGTGGTAGGCTGCTCCTGTCATGTTGGCGTAGCAACTCAGGGCTCATTCGGTTAGGAGGAAATCAGAACGTAGGAATTAGGAGTAGTATAGGAATTTGATAGGATGGCACTTGCCATCCTAAGGAATTGACTTGCCTCGTTCCTACGTGCAAAGTGAGCTTTGAGTGGATGTGTAGTTTCCTCCAAAAACACAGGACATGAGTCGTATTCCTACGAAATTCCTATACGCATTTCCTATAACCGAATGCATATATAGGAAATTTTCCTCCGAATCCTTGTTCCTATGTTATTCCTACGAAAATCCTCCAAACCGAATGAGGCCTCAAGCAGGGTCAGTCAGCGCACGAAATGGTGACACACTTAACAGGACCACTTTGGCCAACATGTGGCTCATCCACCGTCTTGTTCCACATGCGATGCACCAAATTATAGTTTGGAGAAGCAGTTGGACTTGGAGGCACCCCAGTCATAGCGTCGCAGTAGTAGTAAATGAGCGATGAGGGGTCAAATCAGAAAGCCCCACCTTTCCCGCATTAAGCTGGACGGACGAAGCAACCATCATTTCACTCTAGGGCGCAAAGCATAAAGAAAAGAGCAAACCAATGATGCGTGTGGCAGCTACCTAGGGCACTCTAGGGTAGGGGCCTCCATTACAAATCCTTTTTTTGGAAAGCGCCTCCACTACAAATCCGCTTCTCCCTCGTCCTCTTGAAGAAAACCGATGATGCGTGCGGCGGTAGGGTTTGTAGGAGTACTACGGCGTGTGGGGCCACGTCGTAGTAAACGGTAGAGGAATTGAGTTCGAGTCAATGCCTTAATATGTGTGGGCCACTTGGTTTTACGGGAACGAGGCAACATTTTGGGTTCGCGGACCAATGGAGATATACGTACAAAAAATTGTGGACGTAGGTTCGACCGAAAGGCAATGATGCATGGGCCCTGTATTTTGATATACCCATGGCCGCGTGAAATTTGCTACTCTACCTGAAACTAGTAAGGTACACATGCATTGAATGTATGAGATTTGGAAACCAAATTATGAATAAATACACACTATAGCATGTAAAGCTTTGAGTCATATATGCATGATGTACATGTTCGTTTAGTTTTTATAGTTAATCTCATTCAAAATCAATTAGTTTTATATAAAGGTTAAGATTCATGGGATTGTGCATTGTAAAGCGTAAAGTGAAAAAACAAATAATGGCAATTCATTTAGAAAAAAAAGTTTGGGCAATTATGATATGGAAGATTCTAGAACAAAGGAGAAGTGCTTGTGTTTTGGGAAAGCATGCACGACCCAAATCTCTTATTGGTTGATATGTCACGGAACAAGAAACGAGGAGGGAGTTAATGTACCGTGCCAAAGCGTTTTGGAATTATTTGGTTTTCGGAAGATGACTTAGACTACCCATACTGGGAGTAACATAGGTAGTAACATCACACATATTTAGATAAAATAGATGATGTTGCAAACAATAAATGAAGAAAGAGAGGAAAGTGGTAACATAGCTAGTTACTAGTAGTATGAGTAACATCACACATATCAAGGCAAGATGAGTCTATATCCTAATAAATGAAGTGTTGCATGTTACCACAGATATGTTACTCCCCACTATAGAGGTAGTAACATAAACTAGTAATATATGCATGTTACTTGTCTATGTTACTATCCATTGTGGCTAGTCTTACACACCTAGACGGATGGAGTACAAAGATAAAAAATGAATTGCAGTTAAAAGAAGGACATTTATAACAAAAATGTGAATGTGAACTACATATGTGTGCACGTGACCAGCACATGCATTGTCATTGCAAAATTTAATGCAAGAAATAACTTATGAGTAACATGCACGAATTGATGATGTGGTGCTTGCATGAATAGAGTAGAAAAAACAATGTGATTTATGACTTGCATGCATGACGTGTTCTTGTGCCATAGTTGCATGTATAGGAAAAAAGCTACTAGTGGGTTGTACTAGCTATTTAGGAATAGAAGATGTATACATGGAAGTTGTAGGAAAAGAGATGGCATGTATCTCAATTCCCATGAGTAGGGATTGGAAAAGATATGTCATTTGGTTCACATCATAGGAACTTTTCTATTGAATATACGCTAATGTTTATTTTCCTTTGAAATTATGGGAGTATAGGAATCCATTCATATGAACCAAGTGGCTCTAAAGCTATAAAAATGAATCATGTTTATTTCCTTTGAAATGTGGAGTATATGAATCTATTCCTATGAACCAATTGGCTCTAAAGGAAAAAATCCTATAAAAATCATATCATATAGAGTTCCTATGATATTCCTCCACACCAAAGGATGGTTGAAATTGCTGTAGGTGATACGACGGTCTTTCTTTGTAGAATCCTCCCCCATCTTTATAGTTACCTCTCAAAGATGAATGAGATGATATATACTGGGTATTCTATATGTGCATTTTGGTACACGAAAACTCAATAAAAGTTTGTGATGTTCGAATTTTCAATAATGCTATATGCACTGCATTTTGGAACAGGGGGGAGGAGCATACAACAGTTGCTAACACTCACGTGGAGGATTTGTGTGTAGGAGGAGTGGCTACTCTGTTAAATGACATGGCAAAACTGACACTGTCGGATGCCGATCTAACGGTTCTTATGGCGTTCGTCAGTAAACGGCTTGTGGCGAAAGTTTGTCGGATAATGATTTACGGACACATGCATTGCATTGATACATGCCCCCTCTCTCTCACGCACACATGCACCTTCACGATTCACGACTCTCCCGAGTCCTCTCGCACCCACCATCTATCTGCAGGTAGACGTCACACACAAATGTGCTCTTCACACCCTGCCCTCAGAACTTCTATAAAACAAAAGACGCCGCACACCTTTTATTTTAGCTCACACATCACGCTCTTATACTATTACTCTTATGGCAAACGTTCTTTGGGCATACTATATTATACTCCCACGAAAAGAAGTGGTGCACACACGCACTAGTTCACTCACACCCACTCGCGCGTACATGTATGTAACATCCCAAAATTCTAAATTTTGGAATGTTATAATAAATAGATAGATTGATTGTTTGTTTGATTGTTGTGTGATTGATGGAGTGAAATTCGAAACTTTTTGAAACTTTCCGAAACTTTCCGAAACTTTCACCTTTTTGCATTTTGATCTCCGTGAATTCAAATTCTTTTCAAATACAAAACCCTCGAGAGAAGATGATATGACTTCTTCCATTTAATTAAATGAAAAGTGTTTTTTGAAAAGATTTGAATTTTATTTGGAAATATTTCAAATTCAGAAACTTTAAGCAACTCAATGATTTTCATGAGAGAAGATAAAATGACTTCTTCAAAATATATGAAATACGAGTTGGAAGTTTAAAAGTATCAAATTTAAAGTCCGTTTGAAATTATTTTCAATTTGGAGTTATTTGGGTTTTATTCAAATTATTTTTCTCCAAAAATAAAATAAATGGAAAATAGAGTAAAATGATTCCCTACATCAGAAAATTGGAGAGAAATAATTTTGAAAACATTTTGGTATTTCTAAAATGTTTTTATTGGGTTTTATTGTAGAAGTACCACTGTTTGAATTATTTGAATATTTGCGAATTTTATTTGACACTATAAAAATGTTCATGTTGTAGAAAATATTTTTCTGAAAATTTTGATATATAATATACCTATATATAATTTTATCTTATTTTCGTTATTTGATTTTCCTTCTGTTTCTATTTTAAAAAATATAACAGTACATGCGGCCCATAGTTATTTACCGCCCACATGCGTAGCATAGTGGCAGCGGGCGTCTCATTTTTTCTCTCTCCTAAATGGGCCAGGCGCAGCCATCCTTTTTTTTTGACTTAGGACGAATTTTGTTTAAAAAAAAACTGCAGCCCGTGTATGGCGCGTGGCCGGCCGAGGCCTTTATGCCCGTGCGAGGCGTTAGCCTTTTTTTTCTCTGTTTCGTATATTTTTGTCTATGTTTAGTCCCACATACCTAGCTTTTCACTTCTAAACCTCTTTTCCACCTATAAATATAGATCCATAGAGCCTCCAAAAATCATCCGATTCGGATTAAATCAATATTTTGGTTTGACTAGATACATTTAAGAAAAATATATTTCTCCTCTCCGGCGCGACTTCTGGAAATTGTCTCTTCTCTCCAAAGTCGTCTTTTCTCTACCTTATAAAGGTATCTTTCTTCGTTTTTTTCTTTTTTATACTTCCATAGTTTATTATTTCTAGAGTAGTACGATACAATAATTAGATTACCAATTAGTCTCTGTATTTATACATTAGACCTAAAATTCTTTTAGCCGTAACTATTTTTCTTCCATAAAACAGCTTGGCCCTGATTTTTAAATAGCCATAACTTTTTACTCGTTCATCCAAATTAGATGAAACCAATGCCCACTTCTTCGTTACGATCTCCTCTCTCCAGTAAAACAACTTAAACATGTTTTGGAAAGTTTTAAAATTTGAATTCAAACAGACTTGTATTCAAACTTCTTTTGATCATAACTTGAGTTTTATAACTCTGTTTGAGTTGATTCTTTTTGCAAATCGAAGCTCTTGACCTAAACTTTCTGATAAGGCCAAATTCACATAATTTTGGTACTTTTATAAATTGTTTTATGTTGCAAGAGTTATTTTCTTGGTTTTGATATTTTCCGAACTGTCTTCTTCGTTCTTCCTGATCTTTTGAGTGATTGCTTATGTGTGGTTACTATTGCTTGCTCACGATATATTGAACGGAGTGTGACGAGTAGAACTATCAAGAGTTATGATTGCGAATCATCTTCATCAGCAGTACAAGGCAAGTTCACACTTTGATCATACTTTTCATTACCTAGTTTTTATGTATTAGTTTCACCCTCAAACATTGCATGGTTAGGAATTGATAACATGTGGGTATTGGGAAGTAGTTGATGAAGTAGGAACCTATTTTCCTGCATTCAATCCTTGGGAGTTACTTCTATGTTATGCTTATACTGCTATGCTATGCTCGTAGACGTGGATTGGTTGAGTGTGTTCATGACAGATGTGAGAGTTATCATTAATGGTTAACTTAAGGTGGCTACTTTAATACACATCTAGGTGGATTGGTTGGGGCACACTGGAGTATACAGTGGTTTGCCCGGGCACCTGGAGAACCCAGTGCTTGCCCAAGGGGATCCCGGAGGACCCGTGTGATCACCCTATGGAATGCCACCCAGGCTCAAAGGGATCATAAGATTATTCATGCTAGAAACTTCCGTGTGCAGCCACAAGCTATTATGGGCTCTAGCATAGTTGAGTAAGTTGTGTGAAGCTCTTGAAGAGATAGACTAGCAGGTAGTGGGTTGTAGGTGGTAGAGTCTATCCGGAGTAGAGAGTTAATGCTTCTGAAAGACTGTGTCTCGGTCATCCGTTTCTCAAACATCATGTAGTGCGAGAAATCCAACGGATGAGATCGAGTCTTCTAGGGAAAAGTGCGCAAACCTCTGCAGAGTGTACAAACTAATCATGATTAGCTGTGTCCCCGGTTATGGACATCTTGAGTATTTGGTTCTTGGATTATCATGTTGATCTCAACACTTTATGTAATTAATTTGATTGGGTTAATGATTATTATTTTGGGATTGAGTTGGAGGAACCTTCTCAATATTTTATCAACCAACTTTGTAGTTAAATAAAATATATTCCTTTGCAGTAGGCAATAATTGGCATTTCACAAAAACATTATAACCATAGAGCTTTTCCACCAGCCATATATGCATGTAGTGATAGCTATAATTCATCATTATCCTATGGTGTGAATTTGCCAGTACATTTAATGTACTGACCCTTTGTGGCTGCAACATCTCATGTTGCAGGATTATCTTACGACGAGTAAGTGATACGTTAGGGTTACAATTTCTACACTCAACTTTGCCGTTGGTGTTGATGGGAATCCACAACCTTGTTGTTACTTCCGCTATTTGGATTGAGGTAATAGTATTTACGTTACTTTATACATGTGATTTACCTCTGTTATAAATCCCTCGAGTACCGATCCAGGGATGACACTTAAGCATAGAGACTTGACCGTCTGAGGTCGGGTCGCTACAAGATGGTATCAGAGCACATGTTGACTGTAGGATGTGACCCCTAGAAATTGACAAGCCCATAGGAAGGATTTTCTCTAAAACTTTCTTTTTCAAAAAGATCTTTTACCTCTCTTCTCTTCTGAACTTATTCAAATATTCCCTTTTAGTTAGACTATAACCTTTCCCCATTTGACCACATGAGGATTGATTGATAGACCACTCCAAGAAGGACAAGCTATCAGACAACTAAGACCACTTTGGAATGAAGAGGATTTTACCATGCATTATAGTAATGGAAACTACAACAGTTGAAGACTCGGAAGACTAGGAGAATTTGAAGGCTCTAAAGAATTCCCAGAGTGTAGTGACTTGGAAGGCTCTGAATAGGATACACTTAAGTTGTTCTCGTGCCCTTCTGAATTTCTTTACGGAAGAACCCCTGGCTTACGTATTTTAGATGAAGAGCTTCAGCCTGAACCAAAGACAACACTACGAAGACTTTTCCTATGGTCCAGCCTTACGGAATTTGTCAGACTATTGAAGTTGCCAAATACCTGAGATGAAGGCGTATTGGAGAAAGACCAGAACATGGATAGTTAAAAACTTGAAGTTTTTGTCAAGAAAACCGTAAGGCAAAGATATCAATTATGGAAGATAGCTCATGGCAATGACAAGGGCAGAAACACGGCTATCCATGATGTTATCGCCCACTTATGCTATTATCACCATGCTGAGTTAAGCATGCTTATGCATGGAAGGATTGGATGGTAGAATGTAACGCTCTGAGACCGATGTGCCAGGTGTCGTCCAGTTATTCGCTGTTGTTGCGTTGGCTTTGCTTGCGTGTCATGCATTGCATTCATCTTTGCATCATGTGCATTGCATCTTGTCATCATGCCATCATGTCATTAATCTTTCCAACTCATATTAATAAACCGTATGGATCTTTGCTCCATTTAAATCGAGGGAATTCACATGGTGTTTCTCTTTATAACATATCCTCCAGGTATTAGGGAGCTATATTAAATATTCCATTTTCGGAATCACCCATGAACACACTTGCAAATCCCGATGCCTTTGTTATCGCAACTCTTGGCCTCTAACTTTGCCATATGTCCTTTCTTCATTTTTCGGAGCTCCACCTAAATTCTCAACATTTATGGACCTTCCTCTTACCGAGTCCCAGTTCAAACCCATTTGAATCAAATTCAAATGAGTTCGAATTTATATCTTTCAATCTTGCCGTTTCTAATTTTCTTGGGTCAAACTAGTTTTTTTTGTGAGTCCAAGAAAATTAACCGTATGTACAAATTCCTCTTCCAACCTTCTCTTCTCTCCTTTTTTCCTTTCTTCTACTTCTCTGTTTTTTTAGAAGAAAGAGGAGAGAGAAGAGAGCTAGCTGGGCCTCCCCTGTTGTACCAGCCGCAACCTGTAGCTAGGCCGACCCATTCAGCCCAAGGCCAAGGCCCAGCTGCCACTTTGCTAAACCTAGCCCGACCGCAACCCTAGCCCGATCGAAAACCCTCTCTCGCTCCCCCGCTCGAACCTCCAGCGCCGCCAGGAGCCCGATCCCCATCTCCTTTCTACCGTTTCCCTCGATCGCTCTCTCCCTCCAGCGCCGCCTCAGCCTCCCTGGCCTCTCTCTCACGCCGATCCGCTCCACCTCCATGCGCATCGCTGGCCCTCAAGCTTGCCGATGCCTCGCGCGGCGCTCCTTCATCTTGCGAAACCCACGCGGTCGCCAGCCAGGGAAACCACCGTGCTGGCCCATAGCTTCGCCATCGCGCCTTGTTTCTCCGCCGGCGATCACGACTAGATGCCGCATCCTACTCCGGCATGTTGCCTCTGCTGCTCGCCTCGACGTCCTGCTCGTCCTCGCCGTGAACCATGGTCGTACCCTGCCGCTAGCCTCTGCTATGCGTGTCTCGCCTCCCTTGTTGCGCCCTCGCCTCTGTTTCCGGCCACAGCCAGCGAGCAGCTCCACAGGAGCTGTTGGAAATATGCCCTAGAGGCAATAATAAATAAGTTATTATTATATTTCCTTGTTCATGAGAATCGTTTATTATCCATGCTAGAATTGTATTGATAGGAAACTCAGATACATGTGTGGATACATAGACAACACCATGTCCCTAGTGAGCCTCTAGTTGACTAGCTCGTTGATCAATAGATGGTTACTGTTTCCTGACCATGGACATTGGATGTCGTTGATAACGGGATCACATCATTAGGAGAATGATGTGATGGACAAGACCCAATCCTAAGCCTAGCACAAGATCATGTAGTTCGTATGCTAAAGCTTTTCTAATGTCAAGTATCATTTCCTTAGACCATGAGATTGTGCAACTTCCGGATACCGTAGGAGTGCTTTGGGTGTGCCAAACATCACAACGTAACTGGGTGGCTATAAAGGTACATTACAGGTATCTCCAAAAGTGTCTGTTGGGTTGGCACGAATCGAGACTGGGATTTGTCACTCCGTGTAAACGGAGAGGTATCTCTGGGCCCACTCGGTAGGACATCAACATAATGTGCACAATGTGATCAAGGAGTTAATCACGGGATGATGTGTTACGGAACGAGTAAAGAGACTTGCCGGTAACGAGATTGAACAAGGTATTGAGATACCGACGATCGAATCTCGGGCAAGTATCGTACCGATAGACAAAGGGAATTGAATACGGGATTGATTAAGTCCTTGACATCGTGGTTCATCCGATGAGATCATCGTGGAACATGTGGGAGCCAACATGGGTATCCAGATCCCGCTGTTGGTTATTGACCGGAGAACGTCTCGGTCATGTCTGCATGTCTCCCAAACCCGTAGGGTCTACACACTTAAGGTTCGATGACGCTAGGGTTATAAAGGAAGTTTGTATGTGGTAACCAAATGTTGTTAGGAGTCCCGGATGAGATCCCGGACGTCACGAGGAGTTCCGGAATGGTCCGGAGGTAAAGATTTATATATGGGAAGTCCTGTTTTGGTCACCGGAAGAGTTTCGGGGTTTATCGGTAACGTACCGGGACCACCGGGAGGGTCCCGGGGGTCCACCAAGTGGGCCACCAACCCCGGAGGCTTGCGTGGGCTAAGAGTGGTGAGGGACCAGCCCCTTAGTGGGCTGGTGCGCCTCCCACAAGGGCCCATGGCGCCTAAGAGGTGGAAAGGGGGCAAACCCTAAGGGATATGGGCCTTAAGGCCCATATTGGTGCACCTCCCTCTCCTCTCCCCTCTTGGCCACCACCCTTGATCCCCATCTAGGGCTGCCGCCCCCCTAGGGGGTGGGAAACCTAGAGGGGGCGCAGCCCCTCCCCTTCCCCATATAAATAGAGGCCTAGGGCTGCCCCAAAACACACGTAATTTAATCTCTCGTTGGTGCAGCCCTGCATCTCTCTCTCCCTCCTCTTCTGTGGTGCTTGGCGAAGCCCTGCAGGATTACCACGCTCCTCCATCACCACCACGCCGTTGTGCTGCTGCTGGATGGAGTCTTCCTCAACCTCTCCCTCTCTCCTTGCTGGATCAAGGCATGGGAGACGTCACCGGGCTGTACGTGTGTTGAACGCGGAGGTGCCGTGCGTTCGGCACTTGGTCATCGGTGATTTGAATCACGACGAGTACGACTCCATCAACCCCGTTCACTTGAACGCTTCCGCTTAGCGATCTACAAGGGTATGTAGATGCACTCTCCTTCCCCTCGTTGCTGGTCTCTCCATAGATAGATCTTGGTGGCACGTAGGAAAATTTTGAATTTATGCTACGTTCCCCAACAGTGGCATCATGAGCTAGGTCTATTGCGTAGATTCTATGCACGAATAGAACACAAAGTAGTTGTGGGCGTTGATTTTGTTCAATATGCTTGCCGTTACTAGTCTTATCTTGATTCGGCGGCATCGTGGGATGAAGCGGCCCGGACCGACCTTACACGTACTCTTACGTGAGACAGGTTCCACCGACTGACATGCACTAGTTGCATAAGGTGGCTAGCGGGTGTCTGTCTCTCCCACTTTAGTCGGATCAGATTCGATGAAAAGGGTCCTTATGAAGGGTAAATAGCAATTGGCATATCACGTTGTGGTATTTGCGTAGGTAAGAAACGTTCTTGCTAGAAACCCATAGCAGCCACGTAAAACATGCAAACAACAATTAGAGGACGTCTAACTTGTTTTTGCAGGGTATGCTATGTGATGTGATATGGCCAAAGGATGTGATGAATGATATATGTGATGTATGAGATTGATCATGTTCTTGTAATAGGAATCACGACTTGCATGCCGATGAGTATGACAACCGGCAGGAGCCATAGGAGTTGTCTTTATTTATTTAGGACCTGCGTGTCAACATAAACGTCATGTAATTACTTTACTTTATTGCTAACCGTTAGCTGTAGTAGTAGAAGTAATAGATGACGTGACAACTTCATGAAGACACGATGATGGAGATCATGATGATGGAGATCATGGTGTCATGCCGGTGACGATGATGATCATGGAGCCCCGAAGATGGAGATCAAAAGGAGCAATATGATATTGGCCATATCATGTCACTATTTGATTGCATGTGATGTTTATCATGTTTATACATCTTATTTGCTTAGAACGACGGTAGTAAATAAGATGATCCCTTACAACAATTTCAAGAAGTGTTCTCCCCTAACTGTGCACCGTTGCGACAGTTCGTGTTTCGAAGCACCACGTGATGATCGGGTGTTAGATTCTAACGTTCAAATACAACGGGTGTTGACGAGCCTAGCATGTACAGACATGGCCTCGGAACACATGCAAACACTTAGGTTGACTTGACGAGCCTAACATGTACAGACATGGCCTCGGAACACAGAAGACCGAAAGGTCGAGCATGAGTCGTATGGCAGATACGATCAACATGAAGATGTTCACCGATGTTGACTAGTCCGTCTCACGTGATGATCGGACACGGCCTAGTTGACTCGGATCATGTAATCACTTAGATGAGTAGAGGGATGTCTATCTGAGTGGGAGTTCATAAGATGAACTTAATTATCCTGAACATAGTCAAAAGGATTTTGCAAATTATGTCGTAGCTCACGCTATAGTTCTACTGTCTAGATATGTTCCTAGAGAAAAATTAGTTGAAAGTTGATAGTAGCAATTATGCGGACTAGGTCCGTAAACTGAGGATTGTCCTCATTGCTTCTTAGAAGGCTTATGTCCTTAATGCACCGCTCAGTGTGCTGAACCTCGAACGTTGTGTGTGGATGTTGCGAACATCTGACATACACGTTTTGATAACTACATGATAGTTCAGTCAAACGGTTTAGAGTTGAGGCACCAAAGACATTTTTGAAACGTCACGAAACATATGAGATGTTTCGAGGGCTGAAATTGGGATTTCAGGCTTGTGCCCACGTCAAGAGGTATAAGACCTCCGACGGTTCTTCTAGCCTGCAAACTAAGGGAGAAAAACTCAATTGTTGAGCTTGTGCTCAGATTGTCTGAGTACAACAATCATTTGAATCAAGTGGGAGTTGATCTTCCAGATAAGATAGTGATGTTTCTCCGAAGTCATTATCACCAAGCTGCTAGAGCTTCGTGATGAACTATAATATATCAGGGACATATATGATGATCCTTGAGATATTCGCGATGTTTGACACCACGAAAGTAGAAATCAAGAAGGAGCATCAATTGTTGATGGTTAGTGAAACCACTAGTTTCAAGAAGGGCAAGGGAACAAAGGGATACTTCATGAAACGGCAATTCAGCTGCTGCTCTAGTGAAGAAACCCAAGGTTGAACCCAAACCCGAGACTGAGTGCTTCTGTAATAAGGGGAACAACCACTGGAGCAGAATTACCCTAGATACTTGGTAGATGAGAAGGCTGGCAAGGTCGATAGAAGTATATTGGATATACATTGTGTTGATGTGTACTTTACTAGTACTCCTGGTAGCACCAGGGTATTAGATACCGGTTCGGTTGCTAAGTGTTAGTAACTCGAAATAAAAGCTACGGAATAAACGGAGACTAGCTAAAGGTGAGCTGACGATATGTGTTGGAAGTGTTTCCAATGTTGATATGATCAAGCATCGCACGCTCCCTCTACCATCGAGATTGGTGTTTGCGTTGAGCATAGACGTGATTGGATTATGTCTATCGCAATACGGTTATTCATTTAAGGAGAATAATGGTTACTCTGTTTATTTGAATAATACCTTCAATGGTCTTACACCTAAAATGAATGGTTTATTGAATCTCGATCGTAGTGATACACATGTTCATGCCAAAAGATAGTAATGATAGTACCACCTACTTGTGGCACTGCCACGTAAGTCATATCGGTATAAAACGCATGAAGAAGCTCCATGTTGATGGATCTTTGGGCTCACTCATTTTTGAAAAGTTTGGGACATGCGAACCATGTCTATTGGTATATATGCATGAAGAAACTCCATGCAAATGGACCGTTTTGTACTCGCTTGATTTTGAATCACTTGAGACATGCAAATCATACCACATGGGCAAGATGGCTGAAAGCCTCGTTTTCAGTAAAATGGAACAAGAAAGCAACTTGTCGGAAGAAATACATTTTTGATGTGTGCAGTCCAATGAGTGCTGAGGCATGTAGTGGATATCGTTATGTTCTTACTTCACAGATGATTTGAGTAGATGTTGAGTATATTTACTTGATGAATCACGAGTCTGAATTATTGAAAGGTTCAAGTAATTTCAGGGTGAAGTTGAAAGATCGTCGTGACAAGAGGATAAAATATCTATGATATGATCATAGAGATGAATATCTGAATTACGAGTTTGGCACAGAATTAAGACATTGTGGAAATTGTTTCACAACTGATACAGCCAGGAACACCATAGTGTGATGGTGTGTCCAAACATCATAACTGCACCCTATTGGATATGATGCATACCATGATGTCTCTTATCAAATTACCACAATAGTTTATGGGTTAGGCATTAGAGACAACCACATTCACTTTAAATAGGGCACCACGTAATTCCGATGAGATGACACCGTATGAACTATGGTTTAGAGAAACCTAAGCTGTCATTTCTTAAAAGTTTGGGACTGTGACGCTTATGTGAAAAAGTTTCAGGCTGATAAGCTCGAACCTAAAGCGGATAAATGCATCTTCATAGGACACCCGAAACAGTTGGGTATACCTCCTGTCTCAGATTCGAAAGCAATAAGGGATTGTTTCTAGAATCAGGTCCTTTCTCGAGGAAAAGTTTCTCTCGAAAGAATTGAGTGGGAGGATGGTGGAGACTTGATGAGGTTATTGAACCGTCACTTCAACTAGTGTATAGCAGGGCACAAAGAAGTTGTTCCTGTGGCACCTACACCAATTGAAGTGGAAGCTTATGATAGTGATCATGAAACTTCAGATCAAGTCACTACCAAACCTCGTAGGATGACAAGGGTGCGTACTACTTCAGAGTGGTACGTAATCCTGTCTTGGAAGTCATGTTGCTAGACAACAATGAACCTACGAGCTATGGAGAAGCGATGGTGGGCCTGGATTCCGATAAATGGCTCGAGGCCATATAATCCGAGAGAGGATCCATATATGAAAACAAAGTGTAGACTTTGGAAGAACTACTTGATGGTCGTAAGGCTGTTAGGTACATATGGATTTTAAAAGGAAGACGGACAATGATGGTAAGTAGAACCGTTAAGAAAGCTCGACTTGTCGTTAAGATGTTTTCCGACAAGTTCAAGGAGTTGACTACGGTGAGACTTTCTCACTCGTAGCGATGCTAAGAGTCTGTTGGAATTATATTAGCGATTACTGCATTATTTATGAAATCTTGCAGATAGGATGTCAAAACATTGTTTCCTCAAAGATTTTTCTTGAGGAAAGGTTGTATGTGATACAACCGGAAGGTTTTGTCAATCCTGAAAGATGCTAATAAGTATGCAAAGCTCCAGCAATCCTTCTAGGGACTGGAGTAAGCATCTCGGAGTTGGAATGTATGCTTTGATGAGATGATCAAAGATTTTGGGTGTATACAAAGTTTATGAGAAACTGGTATTTCCAAAGAAGTGAGTGGGAGCACTATAGAATTTCTGATGAGTATATGTTTTAACATATTGTTGATCGGAAATGACGTAGAATTTCTGGAAAGCATATAGGGTTATTTGGAAAGTGTTTTCAATGGAAAACCTGGATTAAGCTACTTGAACATTGAGCATCAAGATCTATAAGGATAGATCAAAACGCATAATGGTACTTTCAAATGAGCACATACCTTGACATGATCTTGAAGGTGTTCAAGATGGATCAGTCAAAGAAGGAGTTCTTGCCTGAGTTGTAAGGTATGAAGTTAAGACTTAAAAGCTCGACCACGGCAGAATAGAGAGAAAGGACGAAGGTCGTCCCCTATGCATAAGACATAGGCTCTACAGTATGCTATGCTGTGTGCCGCACCTGAAGTGTGCCTTGCCATGAGTCAGTCAAGGGGTACAAGAGTGATCCAAGAATGGATCACAGGACGGCGGTCAAAGTTATCCTTAGTAACTAGTGGACTAAGGAATTTTTCTCGGTTATGGAGGTGATGAAGAGTTCGACGTAAAGAGTTACGACGATGCAAGCTTAACACCTATCCGGATAGCTCTGAGTGGAGATACCGGATACATATAATGGAGCAACAATTTAGAATAGCTCCAAGTAGAACAGTTATTTGGATCAGCTCCAAATAGAACGTAGTAGCTTCATCTAGGAGATGACATAGAGATTTGTAAAGCACACACGGATCTGAAAGGTTCAGACCCGTTGACTAAAACCTCTCTCACAAGCAACATGATCAAACCCAGAACTCTTTGGGTGTTAGTCACATGGCGATGTGACCTGTGAGTGTTAATCACATGGCGATGTGAACTAGATTATTGACTCTAGTGCAAGTGGGAGACTGTTGGAAATATGCCCTAGAGGCAATAATAAATAAGTTATTATTATATTTCCTTGTTCATGATAATGTTTATTATCCATGCTAGAATTGTATTGATAGGAAACTCAGATACATGTGTGGATACATAGACAACACCATGTCCCTAGTAAGCCTCTAGTTGACTAGCTCGTTGATCAATAGATGGTTACTGTTTCCTGACCATGGACATTGGATGTCGTTGATAACGGGATCACATCATTAGGAGAATGATGTGATGGACAAGACCCAATCCTAAGCCTAGCACAAGATCATGTAGTTCGTATGCTAAAGCTTTTCTAATGTCAAGTATCATTTCCTTAGACCATGAGATTGTGCAACTCCCGGATACCGTAGGAGTGCTTTGGGTGTGCCAAACGTCACAACGTAACTGGGTGGCTATAAAGGTACATTACAGGTATCTCCAAAAGTGTCTGTTGGGTTGGCACGAATCGAGACTGGGATTTGTCACTCCGTGTAAACGGAGAGGTATCTCTGGGCCCACTCGGTAGGACATCATCATACCGACGATCGAATCTCGGGCAAGTATCGTACCGATAGACAAAGGGAATTGAATACGGGATTGATTAAGTCCTTGACATCGTGGTTCATCCGATGAGATCATCGTGGAACATGTGGGAGCCAACATGGGTATCCAGATCCCGCTGTTGGTTATTGATCGGAGAACGTCACGGTCATGTCTGCATGTCTCCCGAACCCGTAGGGTCTACACACTTAAGGTTCGATGACGCTAAGGTTATAAAGGAAGTTTGTATGTGGTAACCAAATGTTGTTCGGAGTCCCGGATGAGATCCCAGACGTCACGAGGAGTTCCGGAATGGTCCGGAGGTAAAGATTTATATATGGGAAGTCCTGTTTTGGTCACCGGAAGAGTTTTGGGGTTTATCGGTAACGTACCGGGACCACCGGGAGGGTCCCGGGGGTCCACCAAGTGGGGCCACCAACCCCGGAGGCTTGCGTGGGCTAAGAGTGGTGAGGGACCAGCCCCTTAGTGGGCTGGTGCGCCTCCCACAAGGGCCCATGGCGCCTAAGAGGTGGAAAGGGGGCAAACCCTAAGGGATATGGGCCTTAAGGCCCATATTGGTGCGCCTCCCTCTCCTCTCCCCTCTTGGCCGCCACCCTTGATCCCCATCTAGGGATGCCGCCCCCCTAGGGGGTGGGAACCCTAGAGGGGGCCAGCCCCTCCCCTTCCCCATATAAATAGAGGCCTAGGGCTGCCCCAAAACACACGTGATTTAATCTCTCGTTGGTGCAGCCCTGCATCTCTCTCTCTCTCCTCTTCTTTGGTGCTTGGCGAAGCCCTGCAGGATTGCCACGCTCCTCCATCACCACCACGCCGTTGTGCTGCTTCTGGATGGAGTCTTCCTCAACCTCTCCCTCTCTCCTTGCTGGATCAAGGCATGGGAGACGTCACCGGGTTGTACGTGTGTTGAACGCGGAGGTGCCGTGCGTTCGACACTTGGTCATCGGTGATTTGAATCACGACGAGTACGACTCCATCAACCCCGTTCACTTGAACGCTTCCGCTTAGCGATCTACAAGGGTATGTAGATGCACTCTCCTTCCCCTCTTTGCTGGTCTCTCCATAGATAGATCTTGGTGGCACGTAGGAAAATTTTGAATTTGTGCTACGTTCCCCAATAGGAGCCACGTCAGCTCACCGCTCCCCCCATGGCCGTGACTCCTCTGCTCGGGAGCCGCACTTTTGCTGCCTCCTCACATGATCTTCCCTACCTCTGTTGCTCCTCTACTTTGTCCTCTGCCGCGAACATCTCCTCCCGGACGCCTTGCTGCTGCTGTTGCTGCAAGACCACCACGGCGCCGCCATGGAGTCCCAGGTCCGAAGATGACCACGACCATGCATCTCTCCTTGTACCACTTTGGAGTTCGAGACCATCAAGTACCCCTACGTTCATCACCTTGCACGACTACAACATCAAGGGAACCACTACCCTCGACTCAGGGATGCCAAGTACCTCTACGACCCGTGTATGACTACGTGATTGCACCAAGTACCCCTCGGATGCGCCAAGTTCGACTACATGGACCACCAAGTTTCTCTACCGATGACTCGAACGACTACGAAACGCCAAACGTGTACCACTATCGTCGACCCTCGAAGATCCCTTGGACGTCAAGTTCCTCGTCGTGACCCTGAACATCTACAAATCGTGTACCACTACTTCCATTATAACCCGTGAACGACTACTTCCCTCGACGTTTTTGAACTGCCTCGAAATGCACGCTTCGAAGGTATAACCCTGAGACGACCACTTTGGGCCGAATGCATGTGTTGTTGGAGATGCACCCGTTGTCTGCACCGTGTCCGAGTTGTCACTTGCTCGATCCTCCTCGTTTGCCGCTAACCCATGGGAATCCGTTAACCGGGAGCACCCCACCGTTTATTGCATGACCCGCATCCGCACACTTCTCCTTTGCATCGGTATCTCAATCGAGTTACTGGGAACCGGAACGTTGCCGTGGCACCGTTTCATTATCGTTGCTGTGGCACCCCTTTCTTTCTACTACGGTGACAAATGCTTCCTAATGCTCTTGTCAACTTTTAATAAAAATTGCATAAACTTGAACATGTCATCCGCATCATGTTAATAACTTTAAGATGGTTAAAATTTGTTGTTGCATTAAAATTGCTAATGCATATGGGGATTTACCGGATTTGTTGTTGGTTATATCCGGCCTCATTTAAGTTGTTTAGATGGTGTAGTTTTGTTATGCCTCACTTCTTGCCATGTTTAACAACATTGAATATTGTTGGGTACCTAACCGAGAGTGAACTAAATAAGTCATGTGGTGTTTCATCTATATGCAACTCGTTGCATATTGAGCTCCACTTAATTTGTAGGGTTGCTTGTGCACTTTGCCATGCCATGCCTAATTAAACCGGACATGCATCATAATTGTTTGTGCATCATGCCATGTCTATGTGTTGGTTGTTTACTATGTTGTTTGCTTCTTTCCGTTGTTGCTTCTTCAGGTTGGTCCCGATAACGTCGTGTTGTGAGTATTGGTTCGACTTCGTCCATTTATCTTCTTCATGGACTCGTTCTTCTTCCTTGCGGGATCTCAGGCAAGATGACCATACCCTCGAAATCACTTCTATCTTTGCTTGCTAGTTGCTCGCTCTTTTGCTATGCCTATGCTGCGATACCTACCACTTGCTTATCATGCCTCCCATATTGTTGAACCAAGCCTCTAACCCACCTTGTCCTAACAAACCGTTGATTGGCTATGTTACCGCTTTGCTCAGCCCCTCTTATAGCATTGTTAGTTGCAGGTGAAGATTGAAGTTTGTTCCTCGTTGGAACCTGGAGATGTTGTTCCTTGATGGAACATGTTTACTTGTTGGGATATCACACTATATCTTATTTAATTAATGCATCTATATACTTGGTAAAGGGTGGAAGGCTCGGTCGTATGCCTGGTGTTTTGTTCCACTCTTGCCGCCCTAGTTTCCGTCATATCGGTGTTATGTTCCCGGATTTTGCGTTCCTCACGCGGTTGGGTTATAATGGGAACCCCTTGACAGTTCGCTTTGAATAAAACTCCTCCAGCACGGCCCAACCTTGGTTTTACCATTCGCCACCTAGCCTTTTTCCCTTGGGAGTCACGCATCCCGAGGGTCATCTTATTTTAACCCCCCCGGGCCAGTGCTTGTCTAAGTGTTGGTCCGAAATGGGCAGCCTGCGGGGCCACCTTGGGGAAACTTGAGGGCTGGTTTTACTCGTAGCTTGACCTATCCAGTGTTGCCCTAAGAACGAGATATGTGCAGCTCCCATCAGGATGTCGGCGCATCGAGCGGCTTTGCTGGACTTGTTTTACCATTGTCGAGGATGTCTTTGAGTACCAGGATACCAAGTCTGATCGGAATGTATCGGGAGGAGGTCTATTCCTTCGTTGACCGTGAGAGTTTGTCATGGGCTAAGTTGGGACACCCCTGCAGGGATTTGAACTTTCGAAAGCCGTGCCCGTGGTTATGGGCAGATGGGAATTTGTTAATGTCCGATTGTAGAAAACCTAAACTTGACCTTAATTAAAATGAATCAACCGCGTGTGTAACTGTGATGGTCTCTTCTCGGCGGGGTCCGGGAAGTGAACACGGTTGTTGGAGTTATGCTTGACGTAGGTTGTTTTAGGATAACTTCTTGATCATACTTTTATCGACCGTGCTTTGCTTTCTCTTCTCGCTCTCATTTGCGTATGTTAGCCACCATATATGCTAGTCGCTTGCTGCAGCTCCACCTCATACCTTTTACCCTTCCTATAAGCTTAAATAGTCTTGATCGCGAGGGTGCGAGATTGCTGAGTCCCTGTGGCTCACAGATACTTCCAAAACCAGCTTGCAGGTGCCGATGAGTCCGTGCAGATGACGCAACCAATCTCAAGGAGGAGCTCGATGAAGATCTTGTCCTTTGTGTTGTTTCGTTCTAGTTGATCAGTAGTGGAGCCCAGTTGGGGTCGATCGGGGACCTTTGTCGCATTTGGGGTTCTTCTTTTATTTTGGTTCCGTAGTCAGACCTTGATTTTATTTGGATGTTGTAATGCTTTATTCATGTATTCTGTGAAGTGGTGATTGTAAGCCAACTATGTATCTCTGTCCTTTATATATTACATGGGTTGTGTGAAGATTACCTCACTTGCATCATTGCTTTCAATGCGGTTATGCCTCTAAGTCGTGCTTCGACACGTGGGAGATATAGCCGCATCGAGGGCGTTACAAGTTGGTATCAGAGCCTTCCCCAACCTTAGGAGCCCCATTGCTTGATCGTTTTAGCAGCCGAGTTGTGTCTAGAAAAATGTTTTGAGTAATTTAGGAATTATATATCGGAAAGTTTAGGAATTCTTTTTACTTCCCAGTCTCCTCATCGCTCTGGTAAGGCATCCTGACGTAGAGTTTTGACTCTTATTTTCTCAAATTTCATTAAAAAAATTTAGGATCACGCGGGTATCTTGGAATCGTTCCGATGGTTTTATGATGAGAACATTGTCTTGGTGCCTCCTATCAGGGGTTTTGTGGAAGTGTCCCGGGGAGTTGAGCTCTAAGGTGTTGTCGTCATAATTTTATCGTTGCAGTTTCTGGAATACCTGAGTTTAGTACGCCGACATCGTTGCAGTTCGTTGGTGAGATAACCTCGATGCTACCCAGTACTGGGGCGGGAGTTCGGGAGTATCGCCATAACTTGTATAACGGATGCTTTTCGAAGGTTGAGGTAGATGATTTCCGAAGGTTTCTTGGTTATGTGTTGAAGGATGGATACAGCTGGATGTAGGATTTGCTAGATTTGGGTGAGATATTATGCTTCCCCTGTATCCCCAACACCTGATTGCATAACCGGAAAATTTGGGAGTTTCATAGGTGGGAATTCAAGTAGCTCTTAGGATATCTTTCCGACAGATGTATGATATGAAATTGGGGTTCGACGTCTAGTGGTCCACCTATTCACGGTTGGTTTTACAGTGGTCTCATTGTGTCTTAAAGAGTCCTTGGCTATGCCGACTCGGGGACGCTTCGTATGTCATGTGCACTGCCTTGTACATGATGGTGCTATACGATCGAGCCCGTATAGGCCCCACCACGAAAACTTCGGACGAAATCTCTATCATATGTTTGTTCTGGCTTATTCCGCAAGCCAATCCTTTGTTTTTGTTTTGAGTGGTGGTATTCGAGTTGCTTCAAAGTCAAGAGTTGATTCCATACCTTCCCCAAATGGTGTTCTCATACTCCGATGTGAATACCAATCCTCATGATAATCGAGATTGTCATGTCAATCCTTTTCAACCGGCGTGTTCTCTCTTCAAGTGGATCCGATCTTTTCAACATCTGCAAGATCAATTATCAGTTCTTCTCAACGGTGTTTGTTTCATCCGTCTCCAAGTTGTCTTTGTTTTTCCCACCCTCCCTCCCTTTGTTTTTCTTCAAGGACTAAGATTTCTTAATCAAGTATCCATCTTATTGATGTGAAGTCTCTCCATTCTTTTCCTTCAATGTTCTTATCCGGTGATTCTCATGAAGATACTAATATTTGCCTTTTCTTCTCCGGTGGATCCAATTCAAGGTTTCGTTGTTGTTCATATTCTTTTCCGTATTTCAAATGTTTTCTCATGCCGGTGCACCTCATATTCATCCCTCTTCTCGCTATTCAATTGTTCCGGAGTGCTCAAGATATCTCGAAGATTCGTGTTTCCACTCTGCAGTTATTCAATATCTTCAAGGACGTTCTCTCTTGCAAGTCTTTTAATTCAACCGGTGCTTTCTCTCTTTTGAATCATTCAACGGTGTTTCTTTGAGTGGGCCCTAACCCACAGGTCTCTTCCCAGGATCTTACCTGACTGTTCTAATTTCTACCGGAGTTATTCTCAAATCCATTTCAAAGTTTGACGTAAGAATGATTTATCATCAGTCAAATGTCTTCTCCAAGATCTGTCCAAATCTTTTCATCGTTGACTCAACCTCTTCGTTTTGATTCTTCCGGAGTGTCTAAACAATTCAAGGTGGTGTTACTCATCGTCTTTCCAACTTTTGAAGACCGAAGAAGATTTTTCTCTCAATCTTGCTCCAATCTCTTCAAGATTCGTGATTCTAGCTTGTTGCCATCCTCTCGTAATTGTTTTGATCGTGAGAATTCTTTTCACCTATCCGGAGTAATTCAAGAGTCTTCTCAGTTTGTTATCCGGAGTCCATTTATTCAGGTTTATTCATTCTCAACTGTCAGTTATCGTTCTCCTATCTTGCCGGTGCATCAATCAAATATCCTCTAATCAGTTCTTGATCTCTTCGTTCTCATGCATCTAGTTTGTCTCAAGCACCTTCGTTCATTTGTTAATTCTTACCGGTGATTCACCCCTACTTCGTTCATTTTCATTTCTTACGGTGGTTCATGCAAGAGTTTTCTTCCTTTGTGTATCATATCTATGCATTCGGGCTTTTCAAATTCTACTGGTGGATCGTTGAAGACTTTCTCAAGTTTGCGCAATATCTATCTTAATCTTTCTTCGAGGATAAGTAGTATGCCAAATCCATTTCTGGTCATCAATTTAATTGGTGAAGGATAAGCATAATGTAATTCTTATTATTGTTTCATCCAAGTGATTTAATTCTTTTTCCGGAGCGGTTCATCATATCATATTCTCAGTTTGAGATGCTTTATCTTTTCTTTTCCAGAGTTCCAAGCTCTCTCAATTTATTTCATCACGAAGATCCATCTAATCATTGCAAGGATTCACCTTGTGTTTTCGACTTCTCTTTCTTCTCGTTATCCTTTTGTTACCGGAGTTTTTCATGGATGTTCTACATGATGGTTCATCAAGGATTTAAATCCTTCTCGAAGTGTTCATCAAGATTCTTTTCAGAGGAGCTCAAACATTCTGGAGTGCAATTCTCTCAACCGTATCATTCGAGGTGGTATTATGTCATTCTTGATAATTTGAGTTCAGGCCTCATGATTCACAGGTTGTTAAGAATGAGATATTTTAAATCCAACAACCTCTTCGTTGGAGTTATCTTGGGTTATATTTCTCCTCAAGCCTTCCCTAAGGATTCTTGCTATCTATGGTGCTTATAAAGGACCTAAGATCTTCTTTATCCTCCTGGTGAAATATTTTCTCGTCTCCTTGTTCATTCCAATCCAATTCTTTTCCCGTGAGTGGCAGGTTTTCACCCCATAATTTCGAGATGTTTTCCATAAGCCCACTTCAAGCTTATTCTTTTCGTTGTTGGTTTTCCAACAACTCCGTTCTAGCTGTTGTTCTAAGCATGCTCCCTCGAGATCTTGTTTCACTTCGTTCATTCCATTCCACTCTTTCTTTTGTTCCGGAGGCATTGTGATGGTGCTATCTTCAACATTTCTTCTTGTTCTTGTCAGGACCTTGTTCTTTTCGTGCCTATCCATTTAACCGGAGAGTTGTGCCCTCTGCTCAGTTCTTTTCATCTTATCAAGTCTTGTATCACTTTTCAACCGGAGTGTTGTCCGACTTTGTTCTTCCTCGTTCCTCTTTCCTAACGGAGTGTTTTCAACTTCATTCATCTCCGTTGCTTTCTTTCTGTCTTTTGCTCAACCTCGCAAGGTTCTTTGGTTTCACTCGTTTGTCAAACAAGCAACTTAGTTTTACCTCTTCTCTTTCTCTTCCGTTTGTCCCTCCGGTGCCATTCTAGATCTCGGGACGAGATCCTCTCGTAGTGGTGGAGTGTTGTAACGCCCCGAGACCGATGTGCCAGGTGTCGTCCAGTTATTCGCTGTTGTTGCGTTGTCTTTGCTTGTGTGTCATGCATTGCATTCATCTTTGCATCATGTGCATTGCATCTTGTCATCATGCCATCATGTCATTAATCTTTGCAACTCATATTAATAAACCGTATGGATCTTCGCTCCATTTAAATCGAGGGAATTCACATGGTGTTTATCTTTATAACATATCCTCCCAATATTAGGGAGCTATATTAAATATTCCATTTTCGGAATCACCCATGAACACACTTGCAAATCCCAATGCATTTGTTATCGCAACTCTTGGCCTCTAACTTTGCCATATGTCCTTTCTTCATTTTTCGGAGCTCCACCTAAATTCTCAACATTTATGGACCTTCCTCTTACCGAGTCCTAGTTCAAACCCATTTGAATCAAATTCAAATGAGTTTGAATTTATATCTTTCAATCTTGCCGTTTCTAATTTTCTTGGGTCAAACTTATTTTTTTTGTGAGTCCAAGAAAATTAACCGTATGTCCAAATTCCTCTTCCAACCTTCTCTTCTCTCCTTTTTCCTTTCTTCTACTTCTCTGTTTTTTTAGAAGAAAGAGGAGAGAGAAGAGAGCAAGCTGGGCCTCCCCTGTTGTGCCAGCCGCAACCTGTAGCTAGGTCGGCCCATTCAGCCCAAGGCCAAGGCCCAGCCGCCACTTTGCTAAACCTAGCCCGACCGCAACCCTAGCCCGATCGAAAACCCTCTCTCGCTCCCCTGCTCGAACCTCCAGCGCCGCCAAGAGCCCGATCCCCATCTCCTTTCTACCGTTTCCCTCGATCGCTCTCTCCCTCCAGCGCCGCCTCAGCCTCCCTGGCCTCTCTCTCATGCCGATCCCCTCCACCTCCATGCGTGTCGCTGGCCCTCAAGCTTGCCGATGCCTCGCGCGGCGCTCCTTCATCTTGCGAGACCCGCGCGGTCGCCAGCCAGGGAGATCACCGTGCTGGCCCATCGCTTCGCCATCGTGCCTTGTTTCTCCGCCGATGATCACGACCGGATGCCACGTCCTACTCCGCATGTTGCCTTTGCTGCTCGCCTCGATGTCCTGCTCGTCCTCGCCGTGAACCATGGTCGTACCCTACCACTAGCCTCTGCTCTGCACGTCTCGCCTCCCTTGTTGCGCCCTCGCCTCTGTTTCTGGCCACCGCCAGCGAGTAGCTCCACCGGAGCCACGTCAGCTCACCACTCCCCCCATGGTCGTGACTCCTCTGCTCAGGAGCCGCACTTTTGCTTCCTCCTCACAGGATCTTCCCTACCTTGCTGCTGTTCCTCTGCTTCGTCCTCTACCGCGAACATCTCCTCCCGGACGCCTTGCTGCTGTTGTTGCTGCAAGACCACCATGGCGCCGCCATGGAGTCCCAGGTCCGAAGATGACCACGACCGTGCATCTCTCCTTGTACCACTTTGGAGTTCGAGACCATCAAGTACCCCAACGTTCATCACCTTGCACGACTACAACATCAAGGGAGCCACTACCCTCGACTCAGGGACGCCAAGTACCTCTACGACCCGTGTATGACTACGTGATTGCACCAAGTACCCCTCGGATGCACCAAGTTCGACTACATGGACCACCAAGTTTCTCTACCGATGACTCGAACGACTACGGAACACCAAACGTGTACCACTACCGTCGACCCTCGAAGATCCCTTGGACGTCAAGTTCCTCGTCGTGACCCTGAACATCTACAAATCGTGTACCACTACTTCCATTACAACCCGTGAACGACTGCTTCCCTCGACGTTTTTGAACCGCCTCGAAATGCACACTTCGAAGGTATAACCCTGAGACGACCACTGTGGGCCGAATGCATGTGTTGTTTGAGATGCACCCATTGTCTGCACCGTGTCCGAGTTGTCACTTGCTCGGTCCTCCTCGTTTGCCGCTAACCCATGGGAATTCGGTAACCGGGAGCACCCCACCGTTTATCGCATGACCTGCATCCGCACACTTCTCCTTTGCATCGGTATCTCAATCCAGTTACCGAGAACCCGAACATTGCTGTGGCACCGTTTCGTTATCGTTGCTGTGGCACCCCTTTCTTTCTACTACGGTGACAAATGCTTCCTAATGCTCTTGTCAACTTTTAATAAAAATTGCATAAACTTGAACATGTCATCCGCATCATGTTAACAACTTTAAGATGGTTAAAATTTGTTGTTGCATTAAAATTGCTAATGCATATGGGGATTTACCGGATTTGTTGTTGGTTATATCCGGCCTCATTTAAATTGTTTAGATGGTGTAGTTTTGTTATGCCTCACTTCTTGCCATGTGTAACAAAATTGAATATTGTTGGGTACCTAACCGAGAGTGAACTAAATAAGTCATGTGGTGTTTCGTCAATATGCAACTCGTTGCATATTGAGCTCCACTTAATTTGTAGGGTTGCTTGTGCACTTTTCCATACCATGCCTAATTAAACCGGACATGCATCATAATTGTTTGTTCATCATGCCATGTCTATGTGTTGGTTGTTTACTATGTTGTTTGCTTCTTTCCGGTGTTGCTTCTTCGGGTTGGTTCCGATAACATCGTGTTTTGAGGATTGGTTCGACTTCGTCCGTTTATCTTCTTCATGGACTCATTCTTCTTCCTTGCGGGATCTCAGGCAAGATGACCATACCCTCAAAATCACTTCTATCTTTGCTTGCTAGTTGCTCGCTCTTTTGCTATGCCTATGCTGCGATACCTACCACTTGCTTATCATGCCTCCCATATTGTTGAACCAAGCCTCTAACCCACCTTGTCCTAGCAAACCGTTGATTGGCTATGTTACCGCTTTGCTCAGCCCCTCTTATAGCGTTGTTAGTTGCAGGTGAAGATTGAAGTTTGTTCCTCGTTGGAACCTAGAGATGTTGTTCCTTGTTGGAACATGTTTACTTGTTGGGATATCACACTATATCTTATTTAATTAATGCATCTATATACTTGGTAAAGGGTGGAAGGCTCGGCCGTATGCCTGGTGTTTTGTTCCACTCTTGCCGCCCTAGTTTCCATCATATCGGTGTTATGTTTCCGGATTTTGCGTTCCTCACGTGGTTGGGTTATAATGGGAACCCCTTGACAATTTGCTTTGAATAAAACTCCTCCAGCACGGCCCAACCTTGGTTTTACCATTCGCCACCTAGCCTTTTTTCCCTTGGGAGTCACGCATCCTGAGGGTCATCTTATTTTAACCCCCCGGGCCAGTTCTTCTCCAAGTGTTGGTCCGAAATGGGCAGCCTGCGGGGCCACCTCGGGGAAACTTTAGGGCTGGTTTTACTCGTAGCTTGACCTATCCGGTGTTGCCCTGAGAACGAGATATGTGCAGCTCCCATCAGGATGTCGGCGCATCGGGCGGCTTTGCTGGACTTGTTTTACCATTGTCGAGGATGTCTTGGAGTACCAGGACACCGAGTCTGATCGGAATGTCTCGGGAGGAGGTCTATTCCTTCGTTGACCGTGAGAGCTTGTCATGGGCTAAGTTGGGACACCCCTGCAGGGATTTGAACTTTCGAAAGCCGTGCCCGCGGTTATGGGCAGATAGGAATTTGTTAATGTCCGGTTGTAAAAAACCTAAACTTGACCTTAATTAAAATGAATCAACCGTGTGTGTAACCATGATGGTCTCTTCTCGGCAGGGTCCGGGAGGTGAACACGGTTGTTCGAGTTATGCTTGACGTAGGTTGTTTTAGGATCACTTCTAGATCATACTTTTATCGACTGTGCTTTGCTTTCTCTTCTCGCTCTCATTTGCGTATGTTAGCCACCATATATGCTAGTCGCTTGCTGCAGCTCCACCTCATACCTTTTACCCTTCCTATGAGCTTAAATAGTCTTGATCGCGAGGGTGCGAGATTGCTGAGTCCCTGTGGCTCACAGATACTTCCAAAACCAGCTTGCAGGTGCCGATGAGTCCGTGCAGATGACGCAACCAATCTCAAGGAGGAGCTCGATGAAGATCTTGTCCTTTGTGTTGTTTCGTTCTAGTTGATCAGTAGTGGAGCCCAGTTGGGGTCGATCGGGGACCTTTGTCGCATTTGGGGTTCTTCTTTTATTTTGGTTCCGTAGTCGGACCTTGATTGTATTCGGATGTTGTAATGCTTTATTCATGTATTGTGTGAAGTGGCGATTGTAAGCCAACTATGTATCTCTATCCTTTATATATTACATGGGTTGTGTGAAGATTACCTCACTTGCGTCATTGCTTTCAATGCGGTTATGCCTCTAAGTCGTGCTTCGACACGTGGGAGATATAGCCGCATCGAGGGCGTTACATAGAAGGCTGATGGAGCACCTATCAGCAAAAGATGAAGTTTTAAACTTAGCTGGTGTATCGCCAAGTTCTGGAGTGTTCCATCAAGAAGTTAAGATGGACCTGCAGGAAGCAGTATTAGATAAGGAAGCGTTTCGTGAAGAACTCGGGACCCAGAAGCTGAAAGTAGCCAAGCTAGAGGAACGAAACCTTGAGACATCAAAGATTCGTTAGGAACTGAAGGACAGTAGGATCATGGCTCATGTCGAGGTGTATGAAACCCAAAAGTTTGGAACGCAACTCCAGAAATATTAAAGGACGTCACGATAGACTTTGCGACAACAGAAATGATCTGGCAAAAGGACTTGAGAAAGACAAGCATGATCGGAAGAAGCCATCAGAGACATGAACAAGATGTGAAGAGTTTGATGACTTTGAAGATTCATTAACCTGTAGAAGACCAAACCCCTGTTATATGCCTACGTTAGATGCCACGTTTGTGAGCTGTCATTTGTTTGATGTTTTTTCCGACAGCCGCAGATAAAAATCTGTCTTTTCAAAACCATTGTTTGTATTGTGTGCATCCCTCTCCCTCTCTCTCTCATCTCACCCCAAAACCCTTGGACCCAATAGAGGATGAATGGATATGAGCTTGTATTTTCTAGACTGATGAGTCAAGACAGACCGATGGATTCAGAACATGGAGGATCACATGGAAAATAACCCTATATCCGGAAATGATATGACCAAGCATGCATTTCAGTGCTTTGAAAGAGGTGTTGCTACTTGGTGGAGGATGTACCAAACCATTAATGGATGGCAAGGAGTAACCACTTGGAAAGAATTTAAGTTGACTCTGCAAAGATCGCATCTTGTGCCCCAGAAGTTGAAGCCTTATGGAAAGGATATGAAGAAGCCTTGTGCATGCAAGATTTGTGGAGAAATAGGACACACCCATAAAGAACACAAGGATGAATGCCCTAATTGTGAAGTAAGTCACCCAGTTGAAGAATGCCCAACTAGGCAGATTACTTGTTTCTTGTGTGAAGGGACTACCCACTATCCTGCTCAGTGTCACATTTACCCCCATGGTACGAAGGACCGTACATCAGAAGAAAGAAGTAAAGAAAGGAGCCCGTATGGAAATTTTAGAAGAAACCGTGATGAAGGAAGATGTCGGGGACACACCCAAAGAAGAACCAATTAAACCCTGCACCAAGTCATGCTATTCATGTGGAGAAGAAGGACACATCTCCCAGAATTGTCTGGATGGGTATCTAGTAGAATTCCCGATGGAGGAAGTAGAGTATGACCCACAGGAAATAGAAGTCCTAATTGGAATGGAAAGGTCCAGGAAGAGAAGTAGATTGGATTCCAGGAAGGACCTGAGTCATATCACCTGTTACAAGTGCAAGGAGTCAGGGCACTACCTCAGCAGTTGCCCAAAAAGGAAACCTCGAGACTTGTCAGAAGTAATATGTTTTCGTTGTAATGGAGCAGGGCATTTTGCCAGAGAATTCCCCAAGGACAAGGAGACTTGTGATAATTAGTGGTGTCTATGAGAAGTATAATAGTAGTAGTGAGAACATTTTCCTTTATATTGAGGTGTTGAATTGAGGCATGTAATGGAAGTGCAGGAGATTGTAATACCTTGAGAATCAATAAAGTTAGTATTGTGGGTACTATTTGGATTTTATGAGTTGTTACTCTATGAAGAAAGATTTTGACCATTTTCGAGGATATGAGAAATATGGTCTATGGAAGAATTAGAGCATTTTAAGGGTGGTAGTACCCTGTGAGAACCCTTGACCCCTGGAAAGGATAAGGATATTCCACTGAGTGGATTTCGGAAAAAATAAGTACGAGTTTTATCTCGATATGTGGTATACCCCAGGAGTATGAAGGGATGAAGTACCATTGGATATAAAGGAGATATGATGTTGGTAATATGGAGCAATTATAACCCCGTGATGAGTTTGAGTAATCACGTCTTAGTTTGGTACCAACAGAAGGAAGAGAGATAGTACAATTGGAAGGATTTAAGAATGCCAGGAAGCTGGATGTTTGGAAAATAATCAGTTACCCCTAGGATGAGCTCAAGGACTACAAGTAATGAGATGGGCCATAACCCACAGGCCCCAAGACCTGCCATGAAGCAAGCACACTCTTGCTGAAGGAAAAAAAACCCTAGAAGAGAGTACGACCTTAACCACCGACGATTTTATAGGAGTAACACAAAACCTGAGAGTTGTGAAGGAACGATAGATGTTTGTTTGGCTTGCAGAATCCATGGAATTATCCGAACTTAGTTCGTCGACAAGAGAAATTCTGCAATGCTTGTGAGGACGATCGAGTGTTAGGATGTGAGATTCGCTAAACCGTATACAAAGTAATGATTTGGGTGCGGGATGGATTGATCGCCATACCGACTTACTCTTATTATTCACCTTGCTATATGGGATGGTAAATCTGAGTGACTTACCTATAGAAGAGAGACGACGATATTAAACCTTGTTTAAACCTTAGAATGGTATAGCAATTTTTTCCCTTCTACAAGGCAGTTGTTGCTAACCGTAGGATATACGGTGAGGTTCAACCCAGACCCATTTCCTGCAGGAGAAACCATAAATGGTTCACCACCAAGAGATGTCGATAGTTGTTTAGTTTTGGTGCCAGACCCGTCAGCTAAGAAGACCCAGTCTCGGGATAAACTCACCAAGATGAAAGGACAGAAGAATTCAGGAAAAGGTTATGCCGCTATCGGAAGAGCCAGAGAAGGAATTATACTGAAGATCTGAGAAGACTGACATCACCAATAATAAGGATGTACGACCTGAGTTGTGATGGAACCGTAACCATGCTTCTAAGGGTGGTAGCACCCGAGACCCCGGAGATGAATGATGGATTTTTAGAAGACCCGAAGCCTAACCTATTTCTTTCTAGCCTCTCCGAATCTCGAGGACGAGATTCATTTTAAGGGTGCTAGGTTTGTAACATCCCAAAATTCTAAATTTTGGAATGTTACAATAAATAGATAGATAGATGGTTTGTTTGATTGTTGAGTGATTGATTGAGTGAAATTCGAAACTTTTTGAAAGTTAAATGAGAGGGAATAAAAGGAATTTCCCAAACTTTCACCTTTTTGCATTTTGATATCCATGAATTCAAATTATTTTCAAATACAAAGCCCTTGAGAGAAGATGATATGACTTCTTCCATTTAATTAAATGAAAAGGGTTTTTTGAAAAGATTTGAATTTTATTTGGAAATATTTCAAATTCAGAAACTTTAAGCTACTCAATGATTTTCATGAGACAAGATAAAATGACTTCTTCAAAATATATGAAATACGAGTTGGAAGTTTAAAAGGATCAAATTTAAAGTCCGTTTGAAATTATTTTCAATTTGGAGTTATTTGAGTTTTATTCAAATTATTTTTCTCCAAAATAAAATAAATGGAAAATAGGGTAAAATGATTCCCTACATCAGAAAATTGGAGAGAAATAATTTTGAAATCAATTTCGTATTTCTAAAATGATTTTTATTGGGTTTTATTGTAGAAGTAGCATTGTTTGAATTATTTGAATTTTTGTGTATTTTATTTGACACTATAAAAATGTTCATGTTGTAGAAAATATTTTTCTGAAAATTTTGATATATAATATGCGTATATATAGTTTTATTTTATTTTCGTTATTCGGTTTCCCTTCTGTTTCTATTTTTAAAAAATATAACTGTACATGCGGCCCATAGTTACTTACCGCCCACATGCGTAGCATAGTGGCAGCGGGCGTCTCATTTTTTTCTCTCTCCTAAATGGGCTAGGCCCAGCCAGCCTTTTTTTTGACTTAGGCTGAATTTTGTTTAAAAGAAAAACTGCAGCCCGTGTATGGCGCGCGGTCGACCGAGGCCTTTAGGCCCGTGCGAGGCGTTAGCCTTTTTCATCTCTGTTTCGTATATTTTTGTCTACGTTTAGTCCCACATTGCCTAGCCTTTGACCTCTAAACCTCTTTTCCACCTATAAATATAAATCCATAGAGCCTCCAAAAACCATTCGATTCGGGTTAAATCAATATTTTGGTTTGACTAGATTCATTTAAGAAAAATATATTTCTCCTCTCCGGCGCGACTTCTAGAAATTGTCCCTTCTCTCCAAAGTCGTCTTTTCTCTACCTTATAAAGGTATCTTTCTTCGTTTTTTTTTCTTTTTTATACTTCCATAGTTTATAATTTTCTAGACTAGTACGATAAAATAATTAGATTACCAATTAGTCTCTGTATTTATACATTAGACCTAAAATTCTTTTAGCCGTAGCTATTTTTCTTCCATAAAACAGCCATAACATTTTACTCGTTCATCCAAATTAGATGAAACCAACACCCACTTCTTCGTTACGATCTCCTATATCCATTAAAACAACTTAAACATGTGTTTGAAAATTTTAAAATTTGAATTCAAACAGTTTTGTATTCAAACTTTTTTTGATCATAACTTGAGTTTTATAATGCCGTCTGAGTCGATTCTTTTCGCAACTCGAAGCTCTTGACCTAAACTTTTTGATAAGGCCAAATTCACATAATTTTGGTAATGTTAGAAATTGTTTGAGTTGATTGCTTATGTGTGGTTACTATTGCTTGCTCACGGTAGATTGAACGGAGTGTGACGAGTAGAACTATCAAGAGTTATGAGTGCGAATCATCTTCATCAACAGTACAAGGCAAGTCCACACTTTGATCATACTTTTCATTACCCAGTTTTTATGCATTAGTTTGACCCTCAAACATTGCATGGTTAGGAATTGATAACATGTGTATTGGGAAGTAGTTGATGAGGTAGGAACCTATTTTCCTGCATTCAATCCTTGGGAGTTACTTCTACGTTATGCTTATACTGCTATGCTATGCTCGTAGACGTGGATTGGTTGAGTGTGTTCATGACATATGTGAGAGTTATCATTAATGGTTAACTTAAGGTGGCTACTTTAATACATATCTGGGTGGATTGGTTGGGGCACACTGGAGTACCCAGTGGTTTGCCCGGGCACCTGGAGAACCCAGTGCTTGCCCAAGGGGATCCCGGAGGAACCGTGTGATCACCCTATGGAATGCCACCCAGGCTCAAAGGGATCATAAAATTATTCATGCTAGAAACTTCCGTGTGCAACCACAAGCTATTATGGGCTCTAGCATAGTTAAGTTGCGTGAAGCTCTTGAAGAGATAGACTAGCAGGTAGTGGGTTGTAGGTGGTATAGTCTATCCGGAGTAGAGAGTTAATGCTTCTGAAAGTATGTGTCTCGGTCATCCGTTTCTCAAACATCATGTAGTGCGAGAAATTCAACGGAGGAGATCGAGTCTTGTGGGGAAAAGTGCGCAAACCTCTGCAGAGTGTACAAACTGATCTTGATTAGCCGTGTCCCCGGTTATGGACATCTTGAGTATCTGGTTCTTGGATTATCATATTGATCTCAACACTTTATGTAATTAATTTGATTGGGTTAATGATTATTATTTTGGGATTGAGTTGGAGGAACCTTCTCAATATTTTATCAATCAACTTTGTAGTTAAATAAAATATATTCCTTTGCAGTAGGAAAAAATTGGCTTTTCGCAAAAACATTATAACCATAGAGCTTTTCCACCAGCCATATATGCATGTAGTGATAGCTATAATTCATCATTATCCTATGGTGTGAATTTGCCAGTACATTCAATGTGCTGACCCTTTGTGGCTGCAACATCTCATGTTGCAGGATTATCTTACGACGAGTAAGTGATACGTTAGGGTTACAATTTCTACACTCAACTTTGCTGTTGGTGTTGATGGGAATCCATAACCTTGTTGTTACTTCCACTATTTGGATTGAGGTAATAGTATTTACGTTACTTTATACATGTGATTTACCTCTGTTATAAATCCCTCGAGTATTGTGTGTGTCAGCATACCGATCCAGGGATGACACTTAAGCACAGAGACTTGACCGTCTGAGGTCGGGTCGCTGCAACGTAGGAGCGCATTTTTTTGAAGCTGGTACAACAAAATCACTCCACTATATATATAAGCAGGAGCCTTAGCGCTTGCTTTACTAGGGTTCCTCTCTTTCACCGTCTCATGCTCACCAGATCTAAGCAAGACATAGGTGGCCACACTCTCTCTTTGCTCTCCGCTGGTCGCAAATCCGGCCGGGCCACCTCGACCAGGGCAGGGGTGTAGGCGCATCGTTCACGCTGTCGTCGGCGGCGAGGGAGGAGACCAACGACTACCCGCGCGTCCCGATCGGCGGCCGTGCCATTCTCTCCGAGAGAGCGCCGGCTCGGGAGGGCCTCCGACCCATTCTTCCTCCCCGCGGTATTGTCGCCAAGATGCGGCCTCCCGACGCCGTCTTTGCCACATGCCGACGACCCTCGGATATATATTCCTTCGAAACCTGCCTTGCTCTACTGCCCCAGCTCCCCACGTGGCTGCGTGTGGATCTTTTTCTACTTCCGTCGGCAGTTCCAAAGCCACCTAGACTTTTATTATTATGAGAGGTAAAGGTAGTTCATACAGTCAAATCTAAGAGTTGGTTCAAATAGGGAAGAAAGTGGGAAAGCTGTAGCATGAATCTAGGACTTGGTTCTAAGAGGAAACGGGGGAAAGTAGTAGATACTATCTACCCAACCCGTCTATTAGTTGAAAAGGCGAAGAAAGCATGGTGGATGGCGAAGGGTGGGGGGAAGTGGACCTGTCTCTTGGTTGGAAAAGGAAAGAAAGTGTGGGTTGTTGGGGGACAACACAAATGAGAATGAGCAGGTCTAGATTTCCTGTGCTCACATAGGAAAATGTCGCCGAGGAGATAAAAAATGTGACAGATGCAGACATGATGCCTGAGTGTTTGCCACTCTGGGCAACCACATCTGCCTCACCACTTTATGCCCCTGCTGTCCCTACGCCCATATCGCTACCATTAATGTAAAATCAAATGAAGCATTAAGCAATGCCACCTAATGTCACTATAAGTAATGGCTAGTGTTGTCGATAAATTGAAGCAATGCCACCACCATTTTATGAAGTGCTTCTGTCTTGCTTTATTTTCCATTAATTGTATTGTTACAATTACACTTAAATCTCACACCACTAACATTGCTTCATCCCAGTGGAACTGCACAAATTTGATTGCACATTTACCAATCATGTGCTACTTTCATGACAGTAATACTACTGCTATTATTCTGCATGTTAATTTAGTGGCAGTGTTGATATGATGTGATGCTACTTACTTAAGGGCACTTTCATACTGTCAGTCTAGTGCCAATTATAACACAATAGATGCTACTGTTAATCATACACCACTGCAAATATCTGTCACTGTTTAAATAACCTTATTTCATATTTGCGCAAACAGGGATGTCTGTCTCCATATCATTTCTATCTGCGCAATCAAAAGTACACACCTCAGTTTTACACTACTAGGGAAAACCCTAGCAGTAGCGCGTGTTTAAAGCCTATCAGTAGCGCGGGGTGCAGCGCTACTAGTAAGGCGCTACAGCTAAAGGTTAGCAGTAGCGTGGGTTGGCCCACGCTACTGCTATATCGACTTAGTAGCAGCGCTTTGTACTATGAGCGCTACTGGTAATTAGTAGTAGCGCTTCTCCTAGCACGCGCTGTTACTATTATTCTGTGTTTCTTTTTATTTCATGTTGTATTCATACACCTTTATACAAGTTTTTATACTGCAGCAATTTAGAGAATGATTTTACATCATAATGAGTTATTACATCACTGAGAGAAAGAACCGTGGACTAGTTTCAAGTGGATGGACATCCACTTGAAACTAATCTACGGTTCTTTCACACAATGATATAATATATCATCATCATCATATCATTAACAACTTATCATCATAATACATCATTGTCATATAACTCCTCCTCATGATCAACGTTTTCGTCAATGATACATCACATACAAGTTGGTCACTAGACATAATCACAACTACTCATCATCATCAACTCTCATAAACATATTGTACCTCATTGGACCTGCTACATTCTCTTAGGACCTACTATATTATCTTAAGTAAAATAGCATAAAACTAGATAGCCCCTGACTCTCCATTATGGAGAATGGAGATTATCTTGTCTCCAATTCTTGCCTTTCGCATAATGTTGCTTCCAAGAACCTCCTTACGACTGTCCATACATTTTTCCATTCTTTGATTATCATGTGTTCACCGGTTTTGAAATCCGATATGGACAGGTGAGATTCGTAGGATGACCTGGTTGTATGTTCAAAACATCAAGGCGGCCATTCTGATACATCAAATGAGGCACACAATCCATCAGGATTTTCTGTTGAAAAACATAGTCATAACTTTGTAGTTAGCAATGTAGTTCAGTTTTAGAAGTATGCAAAAGATGCACGGATGTCATAATAGTAAAAAATCTTACCAGGATATCTCCATGGAATTTATCGTGGTTCAACACGTGCACTAGTGGCACGTATTACCATAATTTGGAGGAGTTCGATAAAAGGTATTGTAATTCTCAAGATCAGTACAATATGCGACAAGATGACTTTTCTCCTGATAAGTTAACTCAGAGCCATCGGTGTAGTTGGTTCTGTCTACCATCTTCCACACATTCTTTGAAGAATGAAAGTAAGCTATCAATGGAAATAAGCTGTCAACTATTTTGAAATAAACAATATAAATTACTTAATAACTATGTTTGAGGAACTCATATAGCGGTAGAATTGGAAGCGTATCAACAAGGACCCAAATGTCCAAATTGTCTTGGTCGATGTTAGGATCACCAAGATCCATGGTGACAAACATACCCTCTTGAAAATCATACAACTTGCAAAGTGCTTCCCAACCCGGGCAACCAAAATGGGATACGCTCTCAGAATTGTACAGATTTACCTCAAAATCCATACCATGATGGGTCCTTAGGTTAATTTTCTTTGTTTCATTCGTCTCATGATCTTCAAAACCCATCGTCTCCAAGACATAGTGTCTTGCATGGCATGGGATAAGCTAGTAAAATTGTAAAAGACGAAAATTACACGTTGAAGTAGTAGAAGTTGAGCTTAATTATGAAAAAACACTTTGCATCATAGCTTACTGTATCACAATCGAAGGCCTCCTCGAGCTTAATGCTGAAGTGCCGACCTTCATCTAGGTGAGGCCCGTCGTAGAAACCCCGGTTGTCGCCGCACCAGGAGCACTCCCTGGGACCTTCTTCGTCCGACGACATTTCCTATGTTCACAATTCAAACATTAAACTTGTACAATTAAAACTCTCAGCTTGTTCATTATTCATCATGGGTTGACTATTGGTCTGTCGAGTCTTTTCTTGAAAACTCTCAGCTCACGTGGTGTATATATTCGACCGTCGGTGATGGTAGCTCCTTCTTTCATTCCCCTAGTGCATAACAAAGGTCTAGCACCCGGAGAAGAAGGAGAAACGACACCCACGACAACAGTGGGGATTCTTCGGCCTCGATAGACTTAAAGTCAACCCGAAATATCGTTAAATTATCTTCTAGAAAATCTAGGCCACTCGATATTTCCTACATATTCTAGCACAAGTCATGCCAAAATTCACAGAAAATTCCGGCATGACCTTTGCTAAAACAGGACATATGGAGCGCCTGAAATTTGCCGGAATGGAAATTAATCAACACTCCGGCAAAACATACGCAACTCAGAAGTGTAACCTGAACATGACCGGCCACTTGGGCAACCACATATCCTATTTGAGCAACACAAGATATTTTATCTACATCATATCTTATAGGACTCATATTGACATGGAGATTTGGCTGGTCTCACCTCAAGGTCGGAGGGGGTCGGTGACGGGGACGACGGCGGGGATGATGGAGGGGCTCCTTGATTTCTGCAAAAACAAAAACCCTATAAGTTATCACTAATACATCCTGAATAGTATCATACATATAACATAACTAATAGAACTAAAACCATAGCAAACGACGGGTATCGACGACGAGGATGCGGGATATGCATCGTCGACATCGATGCGGGAATAGTTGCTTAAACTAAAAAAATAACAGCAAATGTGACATCTTCAACTAGTTCTATTAATTCAACTAGTTCTTACTAAATATAAACTTAGTATAAATAGATATAAACAAGTTCTTTCTAAAAATAAACTAGTTCAACTAGTTATATTAATTTTCTTACTAAAAATACATTAGTTCTATTAATTCAACTAGTTCTTACTAAAAGTAAACTAGTTCAACTAGTTTATTCATTTACATACTAATTATTTTAAACACTTACTAAAAACAGTAAAAAAAACTACATTATACAATAGTAAAAAACTACAGTGAAAAACAGAAAAAAAAGATGGAGGGAGGAGGGGAAGGGAGGAGGAAGGAGAGAGGAGGAGGGGGAGGAAGCCGGTGGGATCAGAGGAGGGAGGGGCGGGGGGAGGGGTTGGCTGGAGGAGGAGGAGGAAGGGGTGGGGGAGGAGGGGCAGGGGGCGGCCGGAGGAGGAGGAGGAGGGAGGGGGCGGTCGAAGGAGGAGGAGGGAGAGGGGCGGTGGGAGGAGGGCGGCCGGAGGAGGAAGGGGGAGGAGGGAGGAGGGAGTACCTCTGCGAGGAGCAGCGCGGCGGCGGTGGACGACGTACGGGTTCAGCGCGGCGAAAGGGAGTGAGAGGGAGTGAGTGTGAGAGGGTGAACCGCTCCAGAATAAGGTAAGTAAGTAGAAGCGCGTTTCAGAGAAACACGCTACTACTACGGGCCATAGCCGTAGCGCTGGTCAGTGGTACGCGCTACTGCTAAGTCGGGCTAGCCATCTGCGCCCAGTACAAATATAGAAGTAGTGCGGTTTAGTAGAACGCGCTACTGCTAAAGTAGTAGCAGTAGCGTGGTCTATTTAAAAACGCTACTCCTAAGTAGCAGTAGCGCCCTGTTTTGTCCAGCGCTACTGCTAAGATGTTGTGTATAAGGTTTTCCCTAGTAGTGTTAGTACAACTTCACAAAATGAGATGGCTATTCCTAGCTGCCGTCCTCTAACCACCAGTGTTCCAGGTATTCCTACATTGGTTCTAACTAGGTAGAATGACCAACACAATCTAAAAGAAGATGATTCGTACGTTTTACTTCCTGACTGCAGTCCAGAGACGAGCAAAAACAACTGCATCCTAGTCCGGAATGCACTTTCTTCCCGTTCATCCATGGACCGAGGACTAGCTGGCACGGCTGCACGGAGGTTTTTCGGACAGGTGCACGGACAAGAGGCATTGTGGTCTGCTTATTTCTGCAAATAGCGGTGCTTAAATTTAGTGGAATGCACAAGAATTTCAGCTGGTCAGTACACTACATGGTTCAGTTCAGCATTCCAGAGTGAAGTCTAGGAAAAACCAGGGTGAACTCCAGGAAAAACTAGGGTGAACTCCAGGAAATTTAAGCCTGCCTAGGGAGGCCCTTTGCTCAGAGAAGCCTTTCTTGATTTTTCCTGATTTGTAAACCTTGTCACAACTTTGTTTTTGGTGTGAACTAGTTATATGTTTGTTATGTTCTATGAATCATTGAGATGTATAAAATTTCTTAACTTATGCTTTTCAAGTTTTTTATGAAGCCGAGTTTAATGTGAGTGTTCCACATGAATGCTGGACTAGCGTGTGAACGTTTGGAATTTACATTATGGCCTCAGTTAACTGCATGAACCATAGTAACAAGATACGTAGTTGCTTATATGTCAGACAACAGATTATCGATTGTTAGCTGGTCGATAGCCTAGTGTTGAAGCGAGCTGAGCCAATGTGCTGTGTTTTGCACAACTGCTTACAAGTGGGGTAGCACCAACAGTGTTTACAAGTACTTATGTATACGTCGGCACACATTTCTCGAATGAATACTCTATTTCATCAAACACACACTGCTCGTATGATAAACCGTGACAACTTACGTCTTACCATGCCATATTCATGAAAAAAAATAGTGAGGACGCATCTGTTTCGGCAACAATTACGATGGTTCTCACATGATTCACGGGCACACAAAAGTAGTAGCAGTTCCCATAGAAGGATTCAAACAGAGTACTAGCCCAAGAGGGCTCGATAATACGCAAGGTTCTGATAACTAGACACAATCCAAACTAGTATTGAACACTAGCTGGGGCAACTATTTCATGCCTCGATCTAACTTGGGCTGGACACAAGACAGACCTTGCCATGAACATCATCGAGGACGTCCGGCAGCAGCTCAATCCTGTGAACCTTCATGAACATAACCTTGTGGCCTTACCACTCGTAAACTTGTTTTGGAGGCATGCCACGTAATCTTCATGTGTAAGCTTGACAAGAACAGCATGCCTCACAAACGAAGGAGTAGCTTTGAACTTCTTGTGCTTCAGTACACCCTGGACAACACGCCTGACAACAGTGAGGTTGGAATACAACTCGACATCGGTATAAGCACAAATGGCTTCCAGGATCCAACAGCCTAAGAACTATGTTTTCCTAGTGCATATATTCAGGTCATCCGCCTCATAGCGAGTGACATGTACAACCACACTATCCTTGTCTACATCAGGGCTCTAATTGAAACAAAAACATATTCTGAATTATTTTCCAGTATAAGAAACACAAGTTATTTAAACCACTATGTATAGCATGGCATCGAAGCTAATAAAATTTTGCATTATTCAACACTACATACTTAGATGAAAAACCACAATCGAGATTGGCAAAGAAGAAATCACCTTGGGCAGCTCAGTCGGGCGGGGGGGGGGGGGACAACTGCTTCTGCAGTGCCACGGGGGCTGTAACCTCAAATGGGGCATTCACCATCTCAGTAGTGGTCGTGAGCGTATCTGGGGTCGACTCGGTGACTGCCTCCATCTTCTTGGAGCTCTCTGTCTCGTGGGGATCTGCCTCCCGCGTCTGCTCCAATATCGGCAGATCATTGCCTGGTTCTCCTTGGTCCATCACGAAACTAACGAATACTAGGAGACCACTGAAAGGAAAACACAATCGCAATGAAAATGAAGCAAAAAAGAGCGTGAGGATCGGTTACTGCTTTGCAAAAGTTAATTTTTTTCTCTGAACGAAAATATACCAATATCACGGATCCGCTTACTTTCCCTTCGTTGGGAGAGAAGAACAGTGGCTGATGCGAGTGTTGGCTTTCTTGAAGACGGTGAGGGAGAAGGGGATTCAGCAAAGTGTGAAATGATGGTTGCTTCGTCCGTCAAACTTAGATTGCGGGGAGGTGGGGTTTTGTGATATGACGGCTCGTTACTGCCGCGCTATGACCGGGGTGACTCTCCGCCTTCATACTGCCTTCTAATTTGGTGGATGGAATTTGTGTTGGGTTACGTAGTAATTTCAAAAAATTTCCTACGCACACGCAAGATCATGGTGATGTATAGCAACGAGAGGGGAGAGTGTGATCTACGTACCCTTGTAGATCGACAACGGAAGCGTTAACTTGGTTGATGTAGTCGTACATCTTCACGGCCCGACCGATCAAGCACCGAAACTACGGTACCTCCGAGTTCTAGCACACGTTCAGCTCGATGAAGATCCCCAGACTCCGATCCAGCAAAGTGTCGGGGAAGAGTTCCGTCAGCACAAAGGCGTGGTGACGATCTTGATGTACTACCGTCGTAGGGCTTCGCCTAAGCACCGCTACAATATTATCGAGGACTATGGTGGAAGGGGGCACCGCACACGGCTAAGAATATGATCACGTGGATCAACTTGTGTCTCTAGGGGTGCCCCTTGTCTCCGTATATAAAGGCTCAAAGGAGTGGGGTCGGCCGGCCATCATAGGGCGCGCCAGGAGGAGTCCTACTCCCTCCGGGAGTAGGGCCCCCCCCTTTCCTAGTTGGAATAGGATTCGTGAAGGGGGGAAAGAGAGAGAGAAGGAAGGGGGGCGCCGGCCCCCTCTCTCCTTGTCCTATTCGGACTAAGGGGGGAGGGGTGCGCGGCCCATCCCTGGCCACCTCTCCTATCTCCCACTAAGGCCCACTAAGGCCCATATACCTCTCAGGGGGTTCCGGTAACCTCCCGGTAATCCGGTAAAATCCCGATTTCACCCGAAACGCTTCCGATATCCAAATATAGGCTTCCAATATATCAATCTTTATGTCTCGACCATTTCGAGACTCCTCGTCATGTCCGTGATCACATCCGGGACTCTGAACAAACTTCGGTACATCAAAATGGATAAACTCATAATATAACTGTCATCATAACCTTAAGCGTGCGGACCCTACGGGTTCGAGAACAATGTAGACATGACCGAGACACGTCTCCAGTCAATAACCAATAGCGGAACCTGGATGCTCATATTTGCTCCCACATATTCTACGAAGATCTTTTATCGGTCAGACCGCATAACAACATACGTTGTTCCCTTTGTCATCGGTATGTTACTTGCCCGAGATTCGATCGTCGGTATCCAATACCTAGTTCAATCTTGTTATTGGCAAGTCTATTTACTCGTTCCGTAATACATCATCCCGCAACTAACTCATTAGTTGCAATGCTTGCAAGGCTTAAGTGATGTGCATTACTGAGAGGGCCCAGAGATACCTCTCCGACAATCGGAGTGACAAATCCTAATCTCGAAATACGCCAACCCAACATGTACCTTTGGAGACACCTGTAGAGATCCTTTATAATCACCCAGTTACGTTGTGACATTTGGTAGCACACAAAGTGTTCCTCCGGCAAACGGGAGTTGCATAATCTCATAGTCATAGGAACATGTATAAGTCATGAAGAAAGCAATAGCAACATACTAAACGATCGGGTGCTAAGCTAATGGAATGGGTCATGTCAATCAAATCATTCAACTAATGATGTGATCCCGTTGATCAAATGACAACTCTTTGTCCATGGTTAGGAAACATAACCATCTTTGTTTAACGAGCTAGTCAAGTAGAGGCATACTAGTGACACTCTGTTTGTCTATATATTCACACATGTATTATGTTTCCGGTTAATACAATTCTAGCATGAATAATAAACATTTATCATGATATAAGGAAATAAATAATAACTTTATTATTGCCTCTAGGGCATATTTCCTTCAGTCTCCCACTTGCACTAGAGTCAATAATCTAGATTACACAGTAATGATTCTAACACCCATGGAGCCTTGGTGCTGATCATGTTTTGCTCGTGGAAGAGGCTTAGTCAACGGGTCTGCTACATTCAGATCCGTATGTATCTTGCAAATCTCTATGTCTCCCACCTAGACTAGATCCTGGATGGAATTGAAGCGTCTCTTGATGTGCTTGGTTCTCTTGTGAAATCTGGATTCCTTTGCCAAGGCAATTGCACCAGTATTGTCACAAAAGATTTTCATTGGACCCGAAGCACTAGGTATGACACCTAGATTGGATACGAACTCCTTCATCCAGACCTCCTTCATCCAGACTCCTTCGTTTGCTACTTCCGAAGCAGCTATGTACTCCGCTTCACATGTAGATCCCGCCACGACGCTTTGTTTAGAACTGCACCACCTGACAGCTCCACTGTTTAATGTAAACACGTATCTCGTTTGCGATTTAGAATCGTCCGGATCAGTGTCAAAGCTTGCATCAACGTAACCGTTTACGATGAGCTCTTTGTCACCTCCATATACGAGAAACATATCCTTAGTCCTTTTCAGGTACTTCAGGATGTTCTTGACCGTTGTCTAGTGATCCACTCCTGGATTACTTTGGTACCTCCCTGCTAGACTTATAGCAAGGCACACATCAGGTCTGGTACACAGCATTGCATACATGATAGAGCCTATGGCTGAAGCATAGGGAACATCTTTCATTTTCTCTCTATCTTCTGCAGTGGTCGGGCACTGAGTCTGACTCAACTTCACACCTTGTAACACAGGCAAGAACCCTTTCTTTGCTTGATCCATTTTGAACTTCTTCAAAACTTTGTCAAGGTATGTGCTTTGTGAAAGTCCAATTAAGCGTCTTGATCTATCTCTATAGATCTTAATGCCTAATATGTAAGCAGCTTCACCGAGGTCTTTCATTGAAAAACTCTTATTCAAGTATCCCTTTATGCTATCCAGAAATTCTATATCATTTCCAATCAGTAATATGTCATCCACATATAATATCAGAAATGCTACAGAGCTCCCACTCACTTTCTTGTAAATACAGGCTTCTCCGAAAGTCTGTATAAAACCAAATGCTTTGATCACACTATCAAAGCGTTTATTCCAACTCCGAGAGGCTTGCACCAGTCCATAAATGGATCGCTGGAGCTTGCATACTTTGTTATCTCCCTTTGGATTGACAGAACCTTCTGGTTGCATCATATACAACTCTTCTTCCAGAAATCCATTCAGGAATGCAGTTTTGACATCCATCTGCCAAATTTCATAATCATAAAATGCGGCAATTGCTAACATGATTCGGACAGACTTAAGCATCGCTACGGGTGAAAAGGTCTCATCATAGTCAATCCCTTGAACTTGCCGAAAACCTTTTGCGACAAGTCGAGCTTTGTAGACAGTAATATTACTGTCAGCGTCAGTCTTCTTCTTGAAGATCCATTTATTCTCAATCGCTTGCCGATCATTGGGCAAGTCAACCAAAGTCCACACTTTGTTCTCATACATGAATCCCATCTTAGATTTCATGGCTTCAAGCCATTTTGCGGAATCTGGGCTCACCATCGCTTCTTCATAGTTCGTAGGTTCATCATGATCTAGTAGCATGACTTCCAGAACAGGATTACCGTACCACTCTGGCGCGGATCTCACTCCGGTTGATCTACGAGGTTCAGTAGTATCTTGTTCTAAAGTTTCATGATCATTATCATTAGCTTCCTCACTAATTGGTGTAGATGTCACAGAAACAGGTTTCTGTGATGCACTACTTTCCAATAAGGGAGCAGGTACAGTTACCTCGTCAAGTTCTACTTTTCTCCCACTCACTTCTTTCGAGAGAAACTCCTTCTCCAGAAAGTTTCCGAACTTAGCAACAAAAGTCTTGCCTTCGGATCCGTGATAGAAGGTGTATCCAATAGTCTCCTTTGGATATCCTATGAAGACACATTTCTCCGATTTGGGTTCGAGCTTTTCAGGTTGAAGCTTTTTCACATAAGCATCGCAGCCCCAAACTTTCAGAAACGACAACTTTGGTTTCTTGCCAAACCATAGTTCATAAGGCATCGTCTCAACGGATTTTGATGGTGCCCTATTTAACATGAATGCGGCTGTCTCTAAAGGATAACCCCAAAACGATAGCGGTAAATCAGTAAGAGACATCATAGATCGCACCATATCTAGTAAAGTACGATTACGACGTTCGGACACACCATTACGCTGTGGTGTTTCGGGTGGCGTGAGTTGCGAAACTATTCCGCATTGTTTCAAATGTACACCAAACACGTAACTCAAATATTCTCCTCCACGATCAGATCGTAGAAACTTTATTTTCTTGTTACGATGATTTTCAACTTCACTCTGAAATTCTTTGAACTTTTCAAATGTTTCAGACTTATGTTTCATTAAGTAGATATACCCATATCTGCTTAAGTCATCTGTGAAGGTGAGAAAATAACGATATCCGCCACGAGCCTCAACATTCATCGGACCACATACATCTGTATGTATGATTTCCAACAAATCTGTTGCTCTCTCCATAGTACCGGAGAACGGTGTTTTAGTCATCTTGCCCATGAGGCACGGTTCGCAAGTACCAAGTGATTCATAATCAAGTGGTTCCAAAAGTCCATCAGTATGGAGTCTCTTCATGCGCTTTACACCGATATGACCTAAACGGCAGTGCCACAAATAAGTTGCACTATCATTATCAACTCTGCATCTTTTGGCTTCAACATTATGAATATGTGTGTCACTACTATCGAGATTCAATAAGAATAGACCATTCTTCAAGGGTGCATGACCATAAAAGATATTACTCATATAAATAGAACAACCATTATTCTCTGATTTAAATGAATAACCGTCTCGCATCAAACAAGATCCAGATATAATGTTCATGCTTAACGCTGGCACCAAATAACAATTATTTAGGTCTAATATTAATCCCGAAGTTAGATGTAGAGGTAGCGCGCCGACCGCGATCACATCGACTTTGGAACCGTTTCCCACGCGCATCGTCACCTCGTCCTTAGCCAATCTTTGCTTAATCCGTAGTCCCTGTTTCGAGTTGCAAATATTAGCAACAGAACCAGTATCAAATACCCAGGTGCTACTGCGAGCATTAGTAAGGTACACATCAATAACATGTATATCACATATACCTTTGTTCACCTTGGCATCCTTCTTATCCGCCAAATACTTGGGGCAGTTCTGCTTCCAGTGACCAGTCTGCTTGCAGTAGAAGCACTCAGTTTCAGGCTTAGGTCCAGACTTGGGTTTCTTCTCTCGAGCAGCAACTTGCTTGCTGTTCTTCTTGAAGTTCCCCTTCTTCTTCCCTTTGCCCTTTTTCTTGAAACTAGTGGTCTTATTGACCATCAACACTTGATGCTCCTTCTTGATTTCTACCTCCGCAGCTTTCAGCATTGCGAAGAGCTCGGGAATAGTCTTATTCATCCCTTGCATATTATAGTTCATCACAAAGCTCTTGTAGCTTGGTGGAAGTGATTGGAGAATTCTTTCAATGACGCTATCATCCGGAAGATTAACTCCCAGTTGAATCAAGTGATTACAATACCCAGACATCTTGAGTATATGCTCACTGACAGAACTGTTCTCCTCCATCTTGCAGCTATAGAACTTATTGGAGACTTCATATCTCTCAATCCGGGCATTTGCTTGAAATATTAACTTCAACTCATGGAACATCTCATATGCCCCATGACGTTCAAAACGTCGTTGAAGTCCCGGTTCTAAGGCGTAAAGCATAGCACATTGAACTATCGAGTAGTCATCAGCTTTGCTCTGCCAGACGTTCATAACATCTGGTGTTGCTCCAGCAGCAGGCCTGGCACCCAGCGGTGCTTCCAGGACGTAATTCTTCTGTGCAGCAATGAGGATAATCCTCAAGTTACAGACCCAGTCCGTGTAATTGCTACCATCATCTTTCAACTTTGCTTTCTCAAGGAACGCATTAAAATTCAACGGAACAACAGCATGGGCCATCTATCTACAATCAAATATACATAAGCAAGATACTATCAGGTACTAAGTTCATGATAAATTTAGGTTCAATTAATCATATTACTTAAAGAACTCCCACTTAGATAGACATCCCTCTAATCCTCTAAGTGATTACGTGATCCAAGTCAACTAAACCATGTCCGATCATCACGTGAGATGGAGTAGTTTCATTGGTGAACATCACTATGTTGATCATATCTACTATATGATTCACGCTCGACCTTTCGGTCTCCGTGTTCCAAGGCCATATCTGTATATGCTTGGCTCGTCAAGTATAACCTGAGTATTCCGCATGTGCAACTGTTTTGCACCCGTTGTATTTGAATGTAGATCCTATCACACCCGATCATCACGTGGTGTCTCAGCACGAAGAACTTTCACAATGGTGCATACTCAGGGAGAACACTTCTTGACAATTAGTGAGAGATCATCTTATAATGCTACCATCAATCAAAGCAAGATAAGATGCATAAAAGATAAACATCACATGCAATCAATATAAGTGATATGATATGGCCATCATCATCTTGTGCTTGTGATCTCCATCTCCGAAGCACCATCGTGATCACCATAGTCATCGGTGCGACACCTTGATCTCCATCGTAGCATCGTTGTCGTCTCGCCAATCTTATGCTTCCACGACTATCGCTACCGTTTAGTGATAAAAGTAAAGCATTACAGCGCGATTGCATTGCATACAATAAAGTCACAACCATATGGCTCCTGCCAGTTGCCGATAACTCGGTTACAAAACATGATCATCTCATACAATAAAATTTAGCATCATGTCTTGACCATATCACATCACAACATGCCCTGCAAAAACAAGTTAGACGTCCTCTACTTTGTTGTTGCAAGTTTTACATGGCTGCTACGGGCTTAAGCAAGAACCAATCTTACCTACGCATCAAAACCACAACGATAGTTTGTCAAGTTGGTGCTGTTTTAACCTTCGCAAGGACCGGGCGTAGCCACACTCGGTTCAACTAAAGTTGGAGAAACTGTCACCCGCTAGCCACCTTTGTGCAAAGCACGTCGGGAGAACCGGTCTCGCGTAAGCGTACGTGTAATTTCGGTCCGGGCCGCTTCGTCCAACAATACCACCGAACCAAAGTATGACATGCTGGTAAGCAGTATGACTTATATCGCCCACAACTCACTTGTGTTCTACTCGTGCATATAACATCAACACATAAAACCTAGGCTCTGATGCCACTGTTCGGTTACGTAGTAATTTCAAAAAATTTCCTACGCACACGCAAGATCATGGTGATGTATAGCAAAGAGAGGGGAGAGTGTGATCTACGTACCCTTGTATATCGACAACGGAAGCGTTAACTTGGTTGATGTAGTCGTACGTCTTCACGGCTTGACCGATCAAGCACCGAAACTACGGCACCTCCGAGTTCTAGAACACGTTCAGCTCGATGACGATCCCCGGACTCCGATCCAGCAAAGTGTCGGGGAAGAGTTCCGTCAGCACAATGGCGTGGTGACGATCTTGATGTACTACCGTCGCAGGGCTTCGCCTAAGCACCGCTACAATATTATCGAGGACTATGGTGGAAGGGGGCACCGCACACGGCTAAGAATATGATCACGTGGATCAACTTGTGTCTCTAGGGGTGCCCCTTGTCTCCGTATATAAAGGCTCAAAGGAGGGGGTCCGGCGCCCCCCTTTCCTAGTTGGAATAGGATTCGTGAAGGGGGGAAAGAGAGAGAGAAGGAAGGGGGCGCCGGCCCCCTCTCTCCTTGTCCTATTCGGACTAAGGGAGGGAGAGGCACGCGGCCCATCCCTGGCCACCTCTCCTATCTCCCACTAAGGCCCACTAAGGCCCATATACCTCCTGGGGGGTTCCGGTATCCTCCCGGTAATCCGGTAAAATCCCGATTTCACCCGGAACGCTTCCGATATCCAAATATAGGCTTCCAATATATCAATCTTTATGTCTCGACCATTTCGAGACTCCTCGTCATGTCCGTGATCACATCCGCGACTCCGAACAAACTTCGGTACATCAAAATGCATAAACTCATAATATAACTGTCATCGTAACGTTAAGCGTGCGGACCCTATGGGTTCGAGAACAATGTAGACATGACCGAGACACATCTCCGGTCAATAACCAATAGCGGAACCTGGATGCTCATATTGGCTGCTACATATTCTACGAAGATCTTTTATCGGTCAGACCGCATAACAACATACGTTGTTCCCTTTGTCATCGGTATGTTACTTGCCCGAGATTCGATCGTCGGTATCCAATACCTAGTTCAATCTTGTTTCCGGCAAGTCTCTTTACTCGTTCCATAATACATCATCCCGCAACTAACTCATTAGTTGCAATGTTGCAAGGCTTAAGTGATGTGCATTACCGAGAGGGCCCAGAGATACCTCTCCGACAATCGGAGTGACAAATCCTAATCTCAAAATACACCAACCCAACATGTACCTTTGGAGGCACCTGTAGAGCTCCTTTATAATCACCCAGTTACGTTGTGACGTTTGGTAGCAAACGGGAGTTGCATAATCTCATAGTCATAGGAACATGTATAAGTCATGAATAAAGCAATAGCAACATACTAAACGATCGGGTGCTAAGCTAATGGAATGGGTCATGTCAATCAGATCATTCAACTAATGATGTGATCCCATTGATCAAATGACAACTCTTTGTCCATGGTTAGGAAACATAACCATCTTTGATTAACGAGCTAGTCAAGTAGAGGCATACTAGTGACACTCTGTGTTGTCTATGTATTCACACATGTATTATGTTTCCGGTTAATACAATTCTAGCATGAATAATAAACATTTATCATGATATAAGGAAATAAATAATAACTTTATTATTGCCTCTAGGGCATATTTCCTTCAATTTGGGACCGCGCGCGGCATGGCCCGCATGTCGATGAAGAAAAGTAAAATGGCATTCAGTAGAGGGAGACGTTTTGATGACCTAGGAGGAGCCAGAAGTGGTAGTGTATCCACTGTACTAGTAGTAATTGTTTTTCTGGGAGCTGTAGAGTGTCTCAAGTGTACTACTGGTAATTGTTTCTCTCGGCCCAAGACAAAATAGCCCATCCACCCTAGTAAATAATAAAATCAATTCAAAAGCCCATATATTTACTTAATGAGAGGCGCTACCCACACCCAGCACACCCCCCCCAAAAAAAACCTGGGTGCTCTTCTTCCTCCTCACTCCCACCCACCTCACGTCAGCTTGCTCCACTCGTACCCCCAAATTCCTCACCTCACTCCTACAGAAAACACTAGCTCCCCTTCTTCCTCACTGCTACAGAAAAACACCAGCTCCCCTTCTTATTCACTCGCACTACAACTAGGCCCGTCATTCGTTACTCTGCTCAAATCTGTGAGCGCGACACGACGCCCTTGAGGAAAATGGAGTCGGTTGACCCCAGTGCAAAGAAGATGTGGCTCCCGACAGCGGGGACGCCTGTTGTAGATCTCGCACACGGTAGCACGGGGAGAAGCGGCGACCCCGCCCCGACCGGATCCCAGGAACCCATTGAATCTAGGGTGGACCGCATCAGCGATCTCCCGGACGTTGTCCTTGGGTTGATCATCTCGCTTCTCCCCACCAAGGATTTTTGCCGCACCCAAGTCCTCTCAATTTGCTGGCGCCCTATATGGCGTGCCGTGCCCCTTAATCTCGACTGTTATCAGCTATATCTCCTCAATGATTTTGAAATCCCCAGAGCCATCATCTCCTCCCACCAGGGCTCCGTTCAAAGCCTCTGCATACCATCATGCTACCTGAGCAAGCATACCATGCCCTACACGGTGGACGCCTGGCTGAAATCCCCTGAATTCACAGAACTACAGCTGCTTGAGTTCTACTATTCCCCTGGAAATCACCTACCAGATACCGAACACCATCTACCTATGCCCTCAGCACCGATGTCCATCTCGCGGTTTTCCTCCTCTCTCCACACCGCCACCTTTGCACTGTGCGACCTACCAGACAATCTGGTACTAAACCTTCGACTCCCATTTCTCAAGTAACTTTCGCTTGTGTGGGTTCGTATATTGGAGGCCTCTTTGCACGGCATCATCCACTCTAGTTACCCTGCCCTGGAGTGCTTGGTGCTTGTTTTCACAGTTAGAATCGATTATCTCCAAATAAAGTTGCCTAACCTTGTAAGAATTGGAATTTCTTTTGACAGAAGGTGATAACCCACAAGTATAGGGGATCGCAACAGTTTTCGAGGGTAGAGTATTCAACCCCAATTTATTGATTCGACACAAGGGGAGCCAAAGAATATTCTCAAGTATTAGCAGCTGAGTTGTCAATTCAACCACACCTGGATAACTTAATATCTGCAGCAAGGTATTTAGTAGCAAAGTAATATGATAGTAGTGGTAACGGTAATACAAGTAACGGTAGCAAAAGTAATATTTTTGGGTTTTATAGTGATTGTAAAAGTAGCAATGGAAAAGTAAATAAGCGAAGAACAATATATGGAAAGCTCATAGGCATTGGACGGGTGATGGAGAATTATGTCGGATGTGATCGATCATGTAACATTCATAACCTAGGGTGACAAAGAACTAGCTCCAGTTCATTAATGTAATGTAGGCATGTATTCCGAATATAGTCATACGTGCTTATGGAAAAGAACTTGCATGACATCTTTTGTCCTGCCCTCCCGTGGCAGCGGGGTCCTATTGGAAACTAAGGGATATTAAGGCCTCCTTTTAATAGAGTACCGGACCAAAGCATTAACACATAGTGAATACATGAACTCCTCAAACTATGGTCATCACCGGTAAGTATCCCGATTATTGTCACTTCGGGGTTAACGGATCATAACACATAATAGGTGACTATAGACTTGCAAGATAGGATCAAGAACTCTCATATATTGATGAAAACATAATAGGTTCAGATCTCAAATCATGGCACTCGGGCCCTTGTGACAAGCATTAAGCATAGCAAAGTCATAGCAACATCAATCTCAGAACATAGTGGATACTAGGGATGAAACCCAAACAAAACTAACTCGATTACATGATAAATCTCATCCAACCCATCACCGTCCAGCAGGCCTACGATGGAATTACTCACGCACGGCGGTGAGCGTCATGAAATTGGTGATGGAGGAAGGTTGATGATGACGATGGCGATGAATTCCCCTCTCCGGAGCTCCGAACGGACTCCAGTTCAGCCCTCCCGAGAGAGTTTAGGGCTTGGCGGCAGCTCTGTATTGTAAAACGTGATGAATCCTTCTGTAACACCCCGGATGTAACTTTCCCAATTTGTACTCCAACTCTTGCCGTTTCCGGCGTTAAGTTATTTTATTTTCTCGGGTTCAGGTTTTTTGTCTCCGTGTGTTGTTATCGTTGTCATGCATCTCATATCATGTCATCATGTGCATTGCATTTGCATACGTGTTCATATCATGCATTCGAGCATTTTCCCCGTTGTCCGTTTTGCATTCCGGCGCTTCGTTCTCCTCCGGTGGTCATTTCTAGCTTTGTTTCGTGTGTGGGGATTAAACATTTCCAGATTGGACCGAGACTTGCCAAGTGGCCTTGGTTTACTACTGGTAGACCGCCTGTCAAGTTTCGTATCATTTGGACTCCGTTTGATACTCCAACGGTTAACCGAGGGACCGAAAAGGCCTCGTGTGTGTTGCAGCCCAACACCCCTCCAATTTGGCCCAAAACCCACCTAAGCCTCCTCCATCATCTAGATAATTCAATCACGATCACGTGGCCGAAAACCGCACCTCATTTGGACTCTCCTAGCTCCCTCTATGCCTATTTAAAGAACCCCCGAAATTCTCCTTCTCCTTCCTCCCGAGAAACCCTAGATCCACCCCTCGCGCCGCGCCGAACATTGTCCGTCCGGACCGGACGCATCCGCGCCGCCACCGCCGCCCAGTCCCGCGCTGACACGTGGCGCCGCATGCCCACATCGCCGCCCGCACACGCCGCGGCCCGCAGCGGGCCCGCCCGGCCCATCTCCGCCGCCTCGTGCCGCCCGGTCGTCTCCCCGCCGCCCGGCGTGCCCGCGCCGCCCTGCTTCGCCTTCGCCGCCGCGTCGCTCGGCCACCGCCTCGCCCCGCTTCGCCGGCGCCGCGCCCCGCCGTCCGCCACCACCTCGCTGCGCCCGAGCCCCGGGATCCCCTCTCCGGCCACCCTCCGCCGTCGCCAGCCGCGTCGCCGGCCGCGCCCACGACGGCCCCCGCGTCCCCGAGCCGCCGGTGAGCTCCCTCCGGCCGGATCCGTCGCCGGCGACCTCGAGCCCGTCGGCTACAGTAACGGCCGAAGAAACCCTAGATCTGGTGGTCCTTTTTTTTCTCTAAGTCCCCGGAATTTTCTAGTCCATGTGTTGATGTTCATGGCCTCGTAACTTTGCATTCGTAGTTCCAACTCATGCATATAGCATATCAAAATGTTCATCCCAGAGAGTACATCATTTCATTCCATTGCATCATTTTCATTTGAGCTCGTCTTGATGCCCGAAATGCTGTTAGAAGAGGGCTACTTGAGATAATTGTCAGATCTGCTACACCATTTAGGTTTTTGTCATTTTTGCCATGATTATTGTGTGCATGATATGCCCATGAGTTCTACATATGTTTTGTTAAGGGTTTGGTCATCTTTCCAGAGGTGCAACCCATGTATTTTTGTGATGTGTGTGGTGACTAGTACAAGCTTGCAAAGTGGTGCACTTGGTAATTCTGATTTCAGGGACTTAGTATTTCCACTAAGTCCTTGAGCTGTTTATCTCATGATGCCATATGTTCATGTTGTTTCCTAGTGATTCGTGCCTCTTTTGAGAATGATCAGTAAGGATGTTTTGTTAATCTTGTAGTGCTCTATCCATCCATGTCTTTGTTTGCAATTATGGAGCACCCTAGCTTGAGTCAATCGAGCTCTAGTTTTGCTACTTTGTGAATCTGGGCAGATTGTCAACTTGTTTGCAATTTTGCCGATGTTGTTGTAGTTGATCCGTGCATGCTATGCTATTATTCTTGCCATGTATAGCTTGCATTTTGTGTGTTCTTGATGGGTGTATGCTTATCTTGTCATGACTTGCACTATAGTGAGTGCATCGAGCTCGTAAACATGCCTACTTGAGTTATGTTCCAGCATGCTCTAGTTTTCTCTAAGTCTGTGATGTGATTATGTTTTTGCTATGTTCACATGCTTGCAATTGTATTTTCTGATCCCTTTTGGCTCAAGGTCACTGAGGGACTTTTGTTAAGCCCTTTGAGTAGCTCCATGCCATGCTTTACCTTGCCATGTTCAGGTCCTGTAGCGTGTAGTTTTGTTGCTCCGAAGAGTGCTACCTGATCTGAAATTTCAGACAAGTGTTAATTTCACTAAGTCTGAGATCTGTTTACCATATGCATTTTTGCCATGCTTGTTTGAACCTGTTAATTGATGAATTGGCCGTAGCTCAGTGCTAGACTTTTGTTAAGCATCATGAATGCATCCCTGCCATGTATGTTGTTGTCATGTTTGGGTGCTGTAGCTTGTTCATCTCATTGCTTTTAGATGGCTACTTGCTGTAAATCGCAGACCGGTGTCATATTTGAATCGCTTGCCATTTCCAAACCGTAACTCCGATTCCGGCGTTCTTTATATCGTTTTCAAGAGATTTCATCTCATCTTTACAGTGGCACACTTGGATTTCCATGTTGAGGACAGGTTCTTGCATTTCCTGTCATATCTTGCATATGCATCCCGCATCGCATCCCGCATAGCATATCATCTTTGCATCATCTTGTTTGATCCTTGCACGAGGTTGATTGTGTCCTTGTTGCTTGTTTGTCTTGTTTGGGTAGAGTCGGGAGATGAGTTCACTAACGAGGAGCCCGTTGAGTTTGCTTTCGAGGATCCAGTCAACTCTGACAACTATGTAGGCAAGATGATCATACCCTCGAAATCACTACTATCTTTGTTATGCTAGTTTGCTCGCTCTTTTGCTATGCCAATGCTACGAAGCCTACCACTTGCTTTCAAGCCTCCCAAATTGCCATGTAAAATCTCTAACCCACCATGTCCTAGCAAACCGTTGATTGGCCATGTTACTGCTTTGCTCAGCCCCTCTTATAGCGTTGCTAGTTGCAGGTGAAGATTGGAGGCCGTTCCTTGTTGGAACATTTATTTACTTGTTGGGATATCAGTATATTATCTTGTTATCTTAATGCATCTATATACTTGGTAAAGGGTGGAAGGCTCGGCCTCTCGCCTAGTGTTTTGTTCCACTCTTGCCGCCCTAGTTTCTGTCATATCGGTGTTATGTTCCCGGATTTTGCGTTCCTTACGCGGTTGGGTTATAATGGGAACCCCTTGATAGTTCGCCTTGATTAAAGCTTTTCCAGCAATGCCCAACCTTGGTTTTACCATTTGCCGCCTAGCCCCTTTTCCCTTGGGTTTTCGGAGCCCGAGGGTCATCTTATTTTAAACCCCCCCGGGCCAGTGCTCCTCTGAGTGTTGGTCCAAAATAGAGCCACTTGCAGCGCCACCTCGGGGCAACTCGAGGGTTGGTTTTAGTTGTACGTAGTGTTCATTTGAGTGTGCCCTGAGAAAGAGATATGTGCAGCTCCTATCGGGATTTGTCGGCACATTCGGGCGGTGTTGCTGGTCTTGTTTTAACCTGTCGAGTTGTCTTGAAGAACCGAGATACCGAGTCTGATCGGAACGTCTTGGGAGGAGGTCTATTCCTTTGTTGACCGTGAGAGCTTGTCATGGGCTAAGTTGGGACTCCCCTGCAGGGTTTTGAACTTTCGAAAGCCGTGCCCGCGGTTATGGGCAGATGGGAATTTGTTAATGTCCAGTTGTAGATAACTTGAACCTTAACTTAATTAAAATGAATCAACTGAGTGTGTTACCATGATGGCCTCTTGTCGGCGGAGTCCGGGAAGTGGACATGGTGTTGGAGTAATGTTTGTGCAGGTTGTTCTCTAGTTTTCTCGCTCGTGCTTTGCCTCCTCTTCTCACTCTCTTTTGCGAACAGGATAGCCACCATATTTGCTAGTCGCTTGCTGCAGCTCCACATATTTACCTTGCCATACCTATAAGCTTAAATAGTCTTGATCGCGAGGGTGTGAGATTGCTGAGTCCCTATGGCTCACAGATTACTATTACACCAGATGTAGGGCCTGATGTTTCCGCTCCAGGAGACGTGTTTGAGCTGAAGTGGGAGTTCGACGAGGACTCTCAACTTTTCTATGTTTCCTTTCCTGATGATCAATAGTGGTGCCCAGTTGGGGGTGATCGGGACCGTGTCACATGTTGGGTTATCTTTTATTTTGGCACCGTAGTCGGGCCATGAGTGTTTGGTTGATGTAATGTTATTTATGTACTTGATTGATGCGGATAGTGTAAGCCAACTATGTTATCTCCCCTTTTATTATCTATATTACATGGGATGTTGTGAAGATTGCCTAACTTGCGACATATGCCTTCAATGCGTTTATGCCTCTAAGTCGTGCCTCGACACGTGGGAGATATAGTCGCATCGAGGGTGTTACACCTTCTCCCTGGTTTTTTCTCCTCGAAAGTGAATATATGGAGTTGGAGTATAGGTCAGTGGAGCGTCAGGGGGCCCACGAGGCAGGGGGCGCGCCTAGGGGGGTAGGCGCGCCCCCCACCCTCGTGGACAGGTGGAGGCCCCCCTGACGTGGATTCTTCTTCCAGTATTTTTTATATATTCCAAAATAATTCTCTGTTGATTTTCAGGTCATTCCGAGAACTTTTATTTCTGCACAAAAATAACACCATGGCAATTCTGCTGAAAACAGCGTCAGTCCGGGTTAGTTCCATTCAAATCATGCAAGTTAGAGTCCAAAACAAGGGCAAAAGTGTTTGGAAAAGTGGATACGACGGGGACGTATCAACTCCCCCAAGCTTAAACCTTTGCTTATCCTCAAGCAATTCAGTTGATAAACTGAAAGTGATAAAGAAAAACTTTTACAAACTCTGTTTGCTCTTGTTGTTGCAAATATGTAAAGCCAACATTAAAGTTTTCAGCAAAGATTATGAACTAATCATATTCACAATAACACCTAGTTCTCATGTTTACTCATATCAATGGCATAATCAACTAGCGAGCAATAATAATAAATCTTAGATGACAACACTTCCTCAAAACAATCATGATATGATATAACAGGATGGTATCTCACTAGCCCTTTCTGAGACCGCAAAACATAAATGCAGAGCACCTTTAAAGATCAAGGACTGACTAGACATTGTAATTCATTGTAAAAGAGATACAGTCAAGTCATACTCAATGTAAACTAATAGTAATGGATGCAAATGACAGAGGTGCTCTCTAACTTGTGCTTTTTAATAAGAGGATGATGACTCAACATAAAAAGAAATAGATAGGCCCTTCGCAGAGGGAAGCAGGGATTTGTAGAGGTGCCACAACTCGGTTTTGAAATAGATATGAATAATATTTTGAGCGGTATACTTTCATTGTCAACATAACAACCGAGAGATCTCGAGATCTTCCATGCTACACACATTATAGGCGGTTCCCAAACAGAATGGTAAAGTTTATACTCCCCCTCCACCAACAAGCATCAATCCATCGCTTGCTCGAAACAATGAGTGCCTCCAACTAGCAAGAGTCCCGAGGGAGTTTTGTTTGCAATTATTTTGATTTGATTTGCTTAAAGCATGGGACTGGGCATCCCGGTGACCAGCCATGTTCTCGTGAGTGAGGAGCGGAGTCCACTCCTCTTGAGAATAACCCGCTTGGCATGGAAGATACATATAGCCCTAGTTGATACATGAGCTATTCGAGCATACAAAACAGAATGATTATTTGAAGGTTAAGAGTTTGGCACATACAAATTTACTTGGAACAGCAGGTAGATACCGTGTATAGGCAGGTATGGTGGACTCATATGGAATAACTTTGGGTTTTATGGAATTGGATGCACAAGCAGTATTCCCGCTTAGTACACGTGAAGGCTAGGCAGAGACTCGGAAGCGGCCAGCTAGAGAGCGACAACAGTCATGAACATGCATTAAAATTAATCAACACCGAATGCAAGCATGAGTAGGATATAATGCACTATGAACATAAATATTATAGAAGGCTATGTTGATTTTGTTTCAACTACATACGTTGTCGCTGTGAAAACCGGCGGATCTCGGGTAGGGGGTCCCAAAATGTGTGTCTAAGGCAGATGGTAATAGGAGGAAGGGGACACGATGTTTACCCAGGTTCGGGCCCTCTTGATGGAGGTAATACCCTACGTCCTGCTTGATTGATATTGATGATGTGAGTATTACAAGAGTTGACACTACAAAAAAAAGACACATCCGTGACATTTTGGGCCGAATGAACTTTTTTCTGTCATACATATGACACTTCTAGGACGATAATTGTGAAAAAACCCGGTATCATCATAGATGTGGTGGGCTCCTACTTCTATGAAAAAAATCATGATAGAAAATGGGCTTTTCGTCCTGGGCGGGCCGGAGACGCAGCTGCATGACATTCTTTGGGCCATCCATGACGAAAAAAACCATGGTAGAAGCGAGGGGGAGGAAAATTTCGGGGAGTTCCCGGTTACGGTGGGAGGTCGGGGGCCGAGCGATGCGCGTTTCTATCACACACGTACGCGCGTGTGTGCGAGGCGTTGGCTCTAACTGAACCCGAGCGAGGCGTTGGGCTCTAACTGAACCCGATCGATTGCACTGCAGGCTACGCGTTACTGAACCCGAGCGATCGATCGATGGCTGTTAACTGAACCCGATCGAGCGATTCCTTCGCTACTGCTGCTAACTGAAGCCAATCGATGCTGCCTCTAGGATGAGGAGTGAGCGTTGCGGGGAGGTTTGGATGAACAGTGAGCGGTGGCGTTGCCTCTGGATGAACAGGACCCCGTGGTGTGGTGGAGGGCTGGATGAACAGTAGACGGTGGAGGGGTGCCCGTGGAGGGGTGCTTGAACAGGACCCCGTGGAGTGGAGGGCTGGATGAACAGTAGATGGTGGAGGGGTGGTTGAACAGTAGCCGATGGAGTAACGCACGGTGGAGGCTGGATGAATAGGAGCCCATGGAGGCTGGAGGAGGTTGACGGTGGAGATGAACAGTATCCCGTGGAGTCCCATTTTGCGGTACGGCACACCCCTCCCGATGAACAGGACCCTCGTTTCGACCGTAAGAGGTCCATTTTGTCCGTTTTGCGGTACACCACACCCCTCCCGATCAAGAGGACCCCCGTTTCGACCGTAGGAGGTGCATTTCCTCCATTTTGCGGTACGACACACCCATCCCGATCAACAGGACCCCCGTTTCGACCGTAGGAGGTCTGTTTCCTCCATTTTGCGGTACGCCAGGCCCCTCCCGATCAACAGGACCCCATTCCGAACGTAGCAGTTCCGTTTCCTCCGTTGTGCAGTATGCCAGGCCTCGTTTCCATCGCCTGTTCCATCCAAGCCCTCCCGATGAACACGACCACGCATTCCGTTCCGACCCAGCCGGTTGGCTCCCACACGTTCCGTTGCCTCCCGATGAACACGACGCATTCCATTGCCTCCCCATGAACACGACACAGTCCGTTGCCTCCCCATGAACACGACGCATTCCGTTGCCTCCCCATGAACACAATGACGACACTGTTTCTTCGTTCCGACCCAACCATGTACACGAGCCCTAGCCGTACGTATGCGTGAGTAGGTGTCCGAGACCCCGCCCGTATGTACACATACGTGGCCATATTTTCTTTCTTGCACCCTGGCCGCTGTACATACATGTACATGCTACGTGCACGCCTCTACTACGACACGTACGCGCCTCTACTACGACACGTGCGCGCCTCTACATCCACCGGTATATATGTACGTACACATTCGCGACCAGAATGACAACGCTACGTACGATTCGACCAGGTGGGTCCTGACTGTCAGGCACTTCCTTGCCTATGAAGATGTAGCTGGTGGGTCCCAGCAGTCAGGGGGCGAATCATTTTTTTGCCCGGACGCACTTCTTTGCGTGCGAAGATGTTGCTGGTGGGTCCCAGCAGTCAGGGGCAAACGTTTTTTTCGTGAAATACGGTGGCCCGTCCGATGGGTCCCCGCTGTCAGGTAGAGGAATAATTATTTTGCACGTAATAAGGAGGCACTTCCTTGCTGCAGCCGTGGACCCAGCTGTCAGCCTCTCCACGTAGAGTCCACGTCCGATGGAAGCCGTTCCTTGACCACGTTGACCACGCCGCACCGAGAGCACCAGGGCGGTGGACGACGGTGAGGCCTAGGAAGGGGACGGCATGGAGCCGGGGAAGACGCGACAGTGGATGCCCACGCGTAGAGGAGTACGAGGGTTCACTGGTTCGCTGCGGTGTGAGGCTGCCGTCACCGCAGAATAACAAGGGGTGTGGGTGAGTAGAGGGATGGCCTGGCCAGCGGTGGGAGTAGTAGGGGGCGGTGAGGCCTCCGCCGCATCGCAGCCGGCCTCAGGAGGCAGGAGCACAAGGCACGACCGGCGCTGGTTTGGGCGTCTGGAGCAAGAAGACCAGAGGTTGAAGAAGCACTACGGCCGTTGGATGGACATTGTACGGTCACCGGAGCTAGAATCATGCATATTGACTAAGTTGATAGAGCCCTCCGTCCCCGTCAACTTAGTAGGCCCACAAGTCAACCTGCCACTATACTGGGTCCCAGCTAACAGCGGGAGTATTCATTTTTTTGTGCGTAATAAGGAGGCACTTCCTTGCGTGCGAAGATATAGCTGGTGGGTCCAAGCTGTCAGCGGCGGTAACGTTTTTTTCGCAAAATACAGAGGCCCTTTCGGTGGGTCCCTGATGTCAGGTGGAGGAATCATTACTTTTCGTGTAATAGGGAGGCATTTCCTTGCGTGTGGCCGTGGACCCAGCTGTCGGCCTCTCCACGTACAGTCCACTTGAGATGCATGTCGGTCGTTGACCACGTTGACCAGGCCGCGGCGAGAGCACCAGGGCGGTGGACGACGGCGAGGCCTAGGAAGGGAACGACACGGAGGCAGGGAAGACTCGGCAGTTGTTTCCCACGCGGAGGGGAGTATGACTTTACGAGGGTTTACTGGTTCGTCTGCCGTCGCTGGAGAATAACAGCATGTGTGGGTGAGTAGAGGGACAGCTAGGCCATCGATGGGAGTACGGTGGGGCGATAAGGCCTGCGCGTCAGCAGAACCGGCCGCGGGGAGGAGGGAGCAGGCAGTCTCGCCGGCGCTTGTTTGAGCGTCTGGAGCAGGAAGAGCAGAGATTGAAGAAGCACGACGGCCGTTGGATGGCCATCCAACAGTCACTGCTTGTGCGTCAACCTTTTTATTTAGGAAAGCCTCAAATCTGTGGAAAACAGCATACATCCCATCTGCCATTATTTCTAATAATTTACAGCCCATTTGCTAATTCTTAAGGTTTTTTTGGAGCCCATATTCTTTTTGTTAGCATTACAGCCCATATTGTGGCCACGGTTAAAAAATTATACGAAATTTTGCATATTTCGGTGCGGTCCGAACTGTTTTTAATCCCAAAATTTCGACTCACATTCAAACTGATTTTAAAACTAAATGTATATCAATATAAAATCCAACAAATTCTCCATGCATAAAAATTAATGTAATTTAAAATCTCGAAATGAAAAAAGATATTTGAAACTAATTGCCGGTTTGATGTGTTTTAAAAATGTACAGCCCATTTCTCATTACTGATAGGCCATTTTCTCGGCCAGCCAAATGAAGCTCTCCTCGTCTTGAAAGACTGGCAGCCCAACAGGCCTGGCAAAGCGACTTACTTGGCAAATCACAAAAAAAACTAGGTTGTGGCCATGGACCCAGCTGTCAGTCCATTTGTTTTTTTAGTCCATTTGGTGGGCTAGGTGAAACAATGATGTAGCATCTATGCAGCCCGTTTAAATCCCATTTGCATTTTTCTCGAAATCCACGAACTTGCTGGGCTGGGTGAAAATATCATGTTGTGCTAGACCGAGAAATGTTATAAAAACATAAACACATTATTGCACGTCAGTAAAATCTTTGCAAGCTTATGTACGCAATCACTAGGAGTTAACTTGCCAAGTTATATATAAACAATTATTATTATTATTTTGTAAGAACTTTCAACATACAAAATAAATTATCATTTTAATTTGATGAGTTAATAGTACGTGGGGTATTATTATTTTTTAGGCTAGACGTGGGACAGTTGAGTTGGTTCTAGGGGAAAGTACTGGGAGAAAACTCAGTTTACATCGAAAAAGAAAGTGGGAGAAAATTCAGAGGCCTGCTGGGTCCACCTGAGGAGGGGAATATGTTGGGAGGAAGGAGATTCAAAGCACGGCAGCCGAGTGAACTAGTTTTTTTTACGGATAAGTGAACTAGTTTACATACATAAGCAAATAGCCACTAAAAAATCAATCAGGTTAATGGGTTCTTAAAAGAAATATTTCGGACAAAACAGATAATTACGACACATAGGCTAATGCATGAAACACTCAGATGATAAAGGTGCTTATAAACAGATAAAGTACAACATCTAGACCTTCCTGGCACGCTTGATCATGACGTTGCGGCTGTCCGTGTACTCGCGATTACGGGAAGCAGACACGCCCTCATGTCCAAGATCTGCCTGTACATGTCGTAGCATGCGTATGCGTCCTTGGCCGCGTAGGTTATGTAGGCTAGATTCACAGGTACCTCCCACGTGTTCAGGTCGTCTTCTTTCATGTTGGCGTATCAGGGGTCGATGATGGTCTCAGCGAGGTCAACCAGAAAGTCCTTCTCCTGCCGTTACTGATGATCTTGTATTGCTTCTGGATGTCGACAAGCTTGTTGCACCAGATGGCCGAATCATCGCGTTCTTCCTTCTATCCACCGCAGCGAAGGTGCAGTCGGCACTGCCAATGAAACGGGCGAATGCTCCAGAACCTGGTACAACCATAGGACTGAGGCGAGGCAGAGCTTCACCGAGTCCGTATTGTTGGTGTACATCACATTCAACTTGGTGCAGCCATAGGACTGAACGGCAAACTCAAAGGGGAACTCCTTGCTGAAGTCCATATCCAGCAGGCGACAACAGTAAGCTGAGTGTGTACAAGCGACAACAGTTACTACCCCTCCCTCGTCCACTGCAAGCCCGACAGAAGATGCACCCTTGGCCACACGTCGGTTCACGAGTGGGTCTATATTGGTACTATAATAACAAGAGTTAGTGGTCACTTTACTTAAATTTAATTAGCTTTAATAGAAATTTATACTTAAAACAAGCAATGCATTCGCTCGTTCTATCAGTGCCACAGGATCATCATGCACAACAATTAGAATTATTATTCTCAGGACGCACATGATCAGCACATTTGTCGCACTTTCACAAAGATAATACTACCAAGTTCGAACTATTTGTTATGGTTGTTGTCCTCTGGATCATCATGCCATGTTTCCCAACTTGCAAGATTCAGAACCAACAAATAAGATCCAAATAATAAGTACAACAAAGATGCCTACACATCTCATTGATTCCCAGCTTGCAAGATTCAGGACCAACAAATAAGATCCAAATAATAAGTACAACAAAGATGCCTACACATCTCATTGATTCCCAGCTTGCAAGATTCAGAACCAACAAATAAGATTCAAATAATAACTACAACAAAGATGCCTACACATCTCACTGATTCCCTGCTTGCAAGAATTTAGAACCAACCCATTAGAGCCTTTCGAATGCATGAAGTAGCTTTACCTCTAATAATACTAAAAATTTAGGTGGCTTTGGAAGAGCTGATCGGAGTAGAAAAAGATGCACATGCAGACACGTGGGGAGCTGGGGCAGTAGAGAAAGGCCGCTTTCGAAGAACTTATACCTGAGGGTCGCCGGGATGTCGGCGGCGGCAGGACGGATCTACGGACTATATGGCAGGGAGGAAGAAGGGTCGGAGGACCTCCCGAGCCGGCCATGTGTCGGAGAGAACGGCACGGGCAGAGGATCGGGCCCCTCCGGCAGCTGTGGGTTTCCTCCCTGGCGGCGATGACCGCATGAATGATGCACCTTTTAGTCCTCTACACACACGGGCCGAAGGGATCCAGCCGGATCTGTGACCAGCGGTGAGCAGAGAGAAAATGTCGCTACCGCTGTCTTGTTTATATCTTGAGACGATGAGAGAATGAAGAGAGCAACCCTAGTAAAGCAAGCGCTCAGGCCCCTGCGTCCATATATAGTGGAGTGATTATCTTTTTTTCTCTCCAGAACAAGCATTTCAATTTGTGTATGTGGCATTAAAGAAAATAAACTCTCTATTTAAGGCGACTACTGTACGACTCCTACTTACTACTAGTAGTACTACAACATTGTTCACTTGTGCTCCCCGCCCCTCCATTCATTGAACAACCCCACGGGTGAATAAACATACAGTAAGTACTGTATTTATATAGAACGAACAAGCTCGAACTATTTTCGCGTAGTTAAAAGTTGAGGGCAGGGCTTTTGCCCGGAAGTACGCGCGGAAGTTTTCGGGTAGGGCCAAAAGACTATTTTATTTTTTTTAAAAACTTCGATATGGCCACATAGCATGGAGCCGACCCCAACGATTTTAAGCTTACAGGCACGGTACATGCTATCCTAGACTACTCTACACATGAAACTGCCACACGAGCGTCCGGGCTGCGCTTGGCTCTTCGCCTCTTCGGGAAGTCGAACAATGATGGAATACTACTGCACTGGAGGAGTACTACAGTATGCTTCTGGCCATCTGACATCGATTGAATTGCTGCATGTCCACTGCGTGCGGGGGGGGGGGGGGGGGGGGGGGGGAGAGCGTGTAGCAAAAGCTTCTCCTAGTCTTGCCAGCCACCACGCTCATGCTCCTGCCTTTGCGTGTATGACAGGTGGGCCCGACAGGTGTGTGGCCAACCTGTCATACAGCCAAAGGCATGTGCAGTTAAGTACGCGAGGGATAGGATAATCAAACTTCTTGTTGATGTACGAGTTGACGTGACACATCAAAGCACTGCACTCGATATATTTCAATAATTTGCATGTGTGACTCCCAGATGCAGAGGTCGGGGGTCATCATCCTCCTTTTCGAGAAAAAACAAACACGTGTGTGAGAGGACGAGTGCGTGCGTGCACCTCTTCTCTTCCTGTATAATGTACTACTAAACTTAGAATACAAGTTTTTGTGGGTGGCACGATGGTGCGTGCGAGAAGTCCCGAGAGATAGGTTTAATGCGTCTGAAAAAAAGACTAGCCTAGAGCTCGCCACGCGGCTATTGTTTTTCTCAAAGAATTATGTTTATCAATCCATTAATTGCAATGCATGCATGCATAAAGTAGATGCATTGGTCAATTTTCTCTTAATACTTGCATGCAATGATTTAATGCACCTTGGAATCTGAACATGTGTTGGGGAACAACCAAATTGAGCCTTATAAATGGAAAAACTAAAATTTTTAGATAAGCCCTATAAAACCGGAAAGGAGGGAGTAGAAAAAGAAGTACTCCATCCGGGAATAGTGCCGCAGTTCGGAACTAGAAGCGTCAATAAATTTTGAGCTTGCGTCTAATCACATTCCAAATCACTCCAGGCTATATTGAATTGCAAACCTGTTCACACCGATCATGTCGGAGTAATGAGCCACGGGTAGGCCAACCCATGCCCCATAACCTTTCAATACATCGGGGCAGGCTGCGCCCCTCAAGACCACAGGGCGAAGAGCCGCTTCCTGGAGAGTCTACGGCAAGGCGGCCGACTGCCCGCTCACGGCCGAGTCCCTGCGACGACTTCCAGAGAAGCCGGCTTTGGGGAGTCGGCCGGCGACTCCAACAAACCGTGACCTCATCGAAGGGGACGGGGCAGGGGCGTGGCTACAGTAAAGCCCACTCCCCACCCCTTACCAAGGGCAGGCATGGCTACAACATGCCTTACTTGGGAAGATCTCCCTGCGGCGTGGCACTGTTGCCCGGCCGGCCCTGACATCAGCACCACTGTACCGGGTCCTGCACCAACGACGGCTTGTCTGTACGGCCTAGAGGTAGCGAGGCCCACCAGTCAGCGAGACCTCGGGAGACGGCGGGAGAACCGCCAGTCGGACCCGTCGGAAGTTGGCCTGGGGGAGTCGGCCGAGCCCTCCCCCGGGGCCCATGCGCCATTAATCAAGAAGAGATGGGGAGTGGCTACAGTGATCGCCCGCCGGGCGGCGGGGCTGTTGCCACGACCCCATGACCAAGCTTGTGTCATCAGGAGCACGACCACAGTAATCAGCAGCCGGCAAGACCCGCCCGCGGCGGATGCGGCCTGTCGGCTCCATACCAGACCAGTCGGCGGGGCCCACTAGTCGGCGGGCCCCAGTAGTTAGCGGAGAAGTCGGAGGTCGAAGGCACTGACGGCTGGGCCCGCGCCCAGGCGAATTACCATTGTACCCCTGGGGGTAGGCCTATATAAACCCCCAGGGCACCCATGCAAGGGGATGGAACCCAGTAGCACTAGACAATACCATATAGAAGGAGAGACGTAGCCTCGCCCTCTTCTACCACCCGAAACAGCTCAAGGAGCAACCGTGTAAGCACTTGACCATAGTGATCATGCGGAGACCCCGCAGAGCAGCAGTAGGGGTGTTATCTCCCCGGAGAGGCCCGAAGCTGGGTAAGATCTGCCGGCGTGCATGTCTTCGCCTCATCCTGTTTCCAGGCACCGGCGACGTTCTACTCGCCCCCACCATGATAAGCCATCCGTTGGCATATGTCGCACCAAACCCCCGACATTTGGCGCCCACCGTGGGGCATGGTGCATCGCTGTCCGGAGATCTGTTCTGGACGGGAACCCTTTTCCTCCCCGGCGAGCGCAGCTAGCCGGGCACGCCAGACGAAGTTTGCGTCGACGCGCTGCGCGGCGTTGAGATCGCCTGCGCGGCCAGCTCCCTAGCCGAACTTGTCGACGAGGTCTGCCTCTCCGACGAGCCTGCGTCCGACGTAGGCGTAGGCGGCCCCGAAAACCTCCTCGCGGGCCTCCTCGATCAACTCCACGTTTCCGGCAAGCCTGCCGTAGACTTGGAGTCCGTAGGCTCCACCGACCCGATGCTGGTCGACTCTGACACCGTGTCGGTTGACGCGTTCCCCACCAACGTGGTGGTCTACGATGAGCCTCTCCCCCATGCCGAGAGTGACGGAAGCACCATCACTGAGGTGCTGGTCATCAGTCATGACAAGTTTCCTGGAGGAGGGGCGCCCGACTCACTCGGTGCGGCGCTGCAAGACGTAGCTGCGCCTATTCCAGAAGATGCTGATGCAGAGACGTTAGAAGCGCGCCACCTTCAGCTTCTTGAAGGCGCGAAGAAGCTGGCCAGCATGAGACGCTTGTCAAAAGCTTACCAGCGGGAGATGGATCACGCTGTTGGCGGCTCGCCGGCCCCGGCAGGGCCCAGCCGCCTTGGCGCGGTTCAGCAGGGCGGCGTAGCCATCGCCAGCCTGTTCGGGGCCAGCCGCCCCGTGTATGCCACGCCAGCGGAGAACATCCGAGCCACCCAGGCCGCGGCGGATGAGCTGGACAATTTCGAGGGCGAAGAGCGCCGCCTCATGATGGAGCGAGTCCAGCGGCTCCTCGACGCGGCCGCCGCGCAGAACGAGGCCGGCTGCCGCACGGAGGCGCCGCAGCGGCCAAACGACAACCCGCACCGAGATCAAGGCGCGACGTCTCGGACGCCGACTGGCAGTGCCCGAGGAAGAAAGGACAAGGAGCCGGCTGTCAACCACAGTCGGACTCGGATTACCATAGAGCGCGACCGAGATGGCTGCCCGAGAGCAGTGGAACGACGGGACGACTGTCCGCCTCCCCCTCCCCCCAAGGAGAGGCGAGTCTCCCCGCCGCCTGTTGACCATGCGACTCTCGGTGACTGCCTTGGCTGCCGAGAGGGAGTTGGAGAGAATGACGCCCGCCACCAGATCGACCGACTTTGGGTCCGCTGGAAGAAGAAGATGAGCAGGGTCCGCCCTGTTTTGGGCCCTGCATTTGGGATGAGCCCTTTCCCAGAGGGTTCACGCTCCCAAGAGACACGCCCAAGTATACCGGCTCCGTGAAGCCGGAAGACTGGCTAGTCGACTAATCCACGGCTGTTAGCATAGCAAACGGCAACAAGCGTGTCGCCGTAAAGTAGGTTCCGCTCATGCTCCAAGGCACGGCCCGGACATGGCTGAACAGCTTGAAGCCCCGCAGCATCAACAGCTGGGTCGACTTCACCGAAGCGTTCGTCCGCAACTTCACCATCACGTACAAGCGTCCCCCAAGCCTCATCAGCTCTCCTTGTGTGTGCAAGGTCCTGACGAGTCGACCCGCGACTACCTCACGCGTTGGGCTGAGCTCCGGAACTCCTGCGAGGGCGTGCACGAGGTGCAGGCCATCGAGTACTTCACAGCCGGGTGCCGAGAAGGCACCCTCCTCAAGCACAAGCTCCTCTGCGACGAGCCAGAAACCCTCGACGAGCTGATGATCATAGCGGACAAGTACGCTACGGCCGACTTCCCCATGAAGACGGAAATTCAAATCAGCACGACTGGCAAAGTAGCTCCTTAGGCTCCAAGAACCCAGGCAGCAGACGCCGGCCGGTGACAACAGCAGGGCGACAACAAGCGCAAGGCCCTCTTTGTTCCTGGGCTTTCCTGCTCACCAATCGGCAAGATCCTGATTGACGTCCTCTTTGGGGACAAAGATCACTTCCGAAGAGAGTCTGTTTGGTTTGAGGTGGTGGACCTCGAGAGCCCATATCATGCACTACTTGGCCGACCCTCCTTGGCCAAGTTCATGGCGGTCCCCCACTACGCCTACCTCAAGATGAAGATGCCCAGTTCCAGGGGAATTTTGACTGTGGCCGGCGACTACCGGAAGTCGTCCGCTTGCGCGGCCAAAAGCAGTCGGCTGGCCGAGTCACTGGTGATTGCAGCCGAGAAGCGACTCCTTGAGCGGGCTGTGGCGATGGCTGGCAAGCAGCCGGAGATATCGCCCGACCCGAAGGAGTCGGAAGCTGAAGGATCGTTCAAGCCGGCCAAAGAGACAAAGAAGATACCCTTGGATCCAGAGCACCCAGAGAGGTACACCGTCATAGGTGCAAACCTCGACAGCAAATAGGAAGGCGAGCTCGTCGATTTCCTCCGTGAGAATCGGGACATCTTCGCATGGTCTCCCAAGGACATGCCAGGTGTACCGACGGATTTCGCCGAGCACAAGTTACACGTCCGATCTGATGCAAAGCCGGTCAGGCAGCCCCTGCGCCGCCTGTTAGAAGAGAAGAGAAGAGTTGTTGGAGAAGAGATAGCCCGACTCCTAGCAGCCGGCTTCATCATGGAAGTTTTCTTCCCGGAGTGGCTGGCAAATCCGGTCCTGGTGCTAAAGAAGAACAAGCAATGGCGAATGTGTATTGACTACACAAGCCTCAACAAGGCCTGCCCCAAGGACCCATTTGCTCTACCAAGAATTGATCAGGTGATAGACTCCATAGCCGGATGCGAGTTGTTGAGTTTCTTGGATGCATACTCAGGATATCACCAGATCAAGCTAAACCCGGTTGACAGATTGAAGACCGCCTTCATCACGCCGTTTGGAGCATTCTGCTACCTCACCATGACGTTCGGCTTGAGAAGTGCCGGCGCCACCTTTCAGCGTTGCATGCAGAAGTGTCTCCTCAAGCAGCTCGGTAGGAACGCCCACGTTTACATAGACGACATAGTGGTGAAGACGGAAAAGCGCGGAACACTGCTGGAAGACCTCAAGGAGACCTTTGAGAACCTGCGCCGATTCCAAATCAAGCTCAACCCCGAGAAGTGTGTCTTTGGAGTACCAACCGGCTAGCTGCTAGGTTTCCTGGTCTCTGAACGCGGCATAGAATGCAACCCAGTAAAAATCAAGGCCATCGAGAGAATGGAGGTACCCAGCCGACTGCTGGATGTGCAGAAGTTCACCGGCTGCTTGGCGTCCATCAGCCGATTCGTCAGTCGGCTGGGCGAGAAAGCTCTCCCCTTATACCAACTCATGAAGAAGACCACTTTTTTTGAGTGGAACCAGAAGGTGGACGAAGTATTTCACCAGTTGAAGAAGATGCTGACTACTCCACCCTTCCTGGCGGCTCCGACTCCCAAGGAACCTATGCTCCTGTACATCGCCGTCACCAGCCAAGTAGTTAGCACAGTCATTGTGGTAGAGCGCAAGGAGGAAGGCAAGGCGCTACCTGTCCAGAGACCAGTATATTACCTGAGCGAGGTACTGTCGACCTCCAAGCAGAACTACCCCCACTACCAGAAGATGTGCTATGGCGTGCACTTCGCTGCCAAGAAATTGAAGCCATACTTTCAAGAGCACCCAATCACAGTGGTCTGCACGGCTCCACATGCCAAGATCATCGGAAGCCGAGATGCCTCTGGTCGAGTGGCCAAGTGGGCCATAGAGCTGGCTCCTTACACCATCTACTACCAGCCCCGCACCGCTATCAAATCACAGGCACTGACTGACTTCCTCGTCGACTGGGCCGAGACCCAGTACCTGCCTCCAGCGCCTGACTCCACCCATTGGCGGATGCACTTCGACGGCTCCAAGATGCGCACCGGCTTGGGAGCCGGCGTCGTCCCCACCTCTCCCAAAGGCGACAAGCTCAAATATGCATTGCAAATCCATTTTGCCGCCTCCAACAACGTGGCCGAGTACGAGGCGCTCATTCACGGGCTCCGGCTTGCCAAAGAACTTGGCATCCGCCGGATCTTGTGTTATGGCGACTCGGACTTAGTGGTCCAGCAGTCATCTGGCGACTGGGACGCGAAAGACGCAACCATGGCGAGCTACCGTTTCCTCGTGCAGCAACTCAGCGGGTATTTCGAAGGGTGCGAGTTCCTCCATGTGCCAAGAAACGACAACGACCAAGCAGACGCCTTGGCACGAATCGGCTCTACCCGCCAAGCAATACCATCTGGCGTCGCCCTTCAACGCCTCCTCAAGCCGTCTGTCAAGCCTTCACCAGAATCAGACTCCATTTTTGTGCCGGCTCCACCCGACGACGGCAGATCCGACTCCAAAGCTGCCACAGTCAAGCCCGGCCCGGGGACTGTGGTGACGGACTCGAAGATTCCAGAACTTGTCCCAAGGACCGCGCTAGTCGGCCTGGGGACTTCATCAGCCCAGCAAGCGGCTGTTGACTCCAGCCCACCGCCTCCCAGCCCAGTCGCCCTCATCCAAGTCACAGTTCTGGTAGTCGAAGAAATAGCAGCACCCTCATGGGCCCAGCCCCTCAAATTCCTGGTGAACAAAGAGCTACCAATTGATGAGACCTCAGCTCGGCAAGTACAATGCCGGGCGGCAGCCTATACAATAATCAACAAAGAGCTGGTCAGGCACAGCGTCACTGGTGTCTACCAGCGCTGCGTAGAGCCAGAGCAAGGCCAGGCGATCCTCAAAGACATCCATCAAGGCGAATGTGGCCACCATGCGGCTTCAAGAGCACTCGTCGCCAAAGCTTTTCGGCACGGTTTCTTTTGGCCGACTACCTTGGAAGAGGCCAAGGAGTTAGTCCAAAAATGCAAAGGGTGCCAGAAGTTCAGCTCCAAGCCGCACCAGCCGGCTTCCGCGCTCAAGACCATCCCCATTGCTTGGCCTTTCACAGTTTGGGGTCTAGACATGGTGGGACCATTCAAGACAGCACGAGGTGGTTTAACTCACCTACTTGTCGCAGTGGACAAGTTCACCAAGTGGGTGGATAAGTGAAGCCAATTAAGAAACTGAACGGTCCGACTGCCGTGACCTTCATCACCGACATCACAATTCGGTACGGCATACCACACAGCATCATCACCGACAACGGCACAAATTTTGCCAAAGGCGCCTTGGCCCGTTTCTGCGCAACGCAGGGCATCCGACTGGACCTAGCGTCCGTCGCCCATCCGCAGTAAAATGGCCAAGTGGAGCGAGCAAACGGCCTCATCCTGTCCGGCATCAAGCCTCGGTTGATCGAGCCTCTGGAGCGCTCGGCCGGCTGCTGGCTCGACGAGCTGCCAGCCGTCTTCTGGAGTCTGCGCATGACTCCAAACAAGTCAACCAGCTTCACGCCCTTCTTCCTCGTCTATGGTGCCGAAGCCGTCATTCCAACGGACATAGAGTTTGACTCCCCACGAGTCACCATGTACACCGAGGAGGAAGCAGAAGAAGCACGACAAGACGGCGTCGATCTGCTGGAAGAGGGCCGGCTGTTGGCACTCAGCCGGTCCAGCATCTACCAGTAGAGCCTGCGCCGATACCACAACAGGAAGGTTAGGCCTAGATCTTTCCAAGAAGGCGACCTTGTGCTCCGGCTGATCAAGCGAACAGCCGGCCAGGACAAGCTGTCGCCGCCTTGGGAAGGCCCTTTCATCATCAGCAGAGTACTAGGCAACGACTCCTACTACCTGATCGACGCTCAGAATCCCCGAGTGCGCAAGAGGGATGACTCCGGCAAGGAGACAAAGCGGCCATGGAATGCAAATCTTCTCCGAAGTTTTTACAGTTGATGCAGTATGTACCACGCTACCTTTTGTATTAAAGTACCACGTCTCGGGGACTGCCCTCTTTTTTCTGTATGATAAAAATTATGCCTACAAGTATGTTACTCTTTGTCATGTCGCTTGGCATCGGGCTCGACGAGTCGGCCCGGGGACTTGCCGCCTTGAACTATGAAATGCTTCCTGCAGCCGGACAAGTAGTGTGTAACACCTAAGCCGCCTTCTGTCAGAAGCCGCAGCTCACAGAGCGACTGTACGGTGGGCATAGGTAAGGTAGAATGGGTGCTCGCACGAAAAATGGCTAAGGACTCAAAGCGTAAAACATAGCTTAAGACGGCTTCCAGCCTTTCTCGCAAACCGACTCTCGGACAGTCGGATTATCGTTTTCTACCCAACTTTCTCAAACAATCTTGAACTCGACTAAGTACTTGCTTTCCAAAAGTAGCCTAGCACTTGATCCAGCAACAGTCCGCAGAGTGGCTGTCCGATTGGCAAGACAGGCAACTAAGAGAAAGCGGCAAAGGAAAACAGCCAAAAGAACAATGAGCAAGAAAAGATAGATATATATATAACATAAGCCCTTGGCCGAATTGTCGAGTAGAGCTCCAAAATACACCCCATGGGTGGAATTGTGCGAATTAACAAGTTCTTCAAAAGACTACTGAAACAGATAAAACGAAAGACACAGCGGCAGCCTAGGAGGCGGCAGACAGATTCGGAGGGTCGGAGGAGGTGCCAGCGTCAGGCGTCGGGGCGGTCGACCGGCTAGTCTCGGCTTGATCGCCTTCGGCAGCAGTCGGATCGGACGCACGCGGCTCGTTGCTGGAGGCGCGATCGGGCTGAGGCTGGTTGTCTGCTCCATCTTCCGGTGCCTCCACCTCGCCCTCATCCTCCGCCTCGTCCTCCTCCTCGACGCTGGAGCCAATCACCTCCGCCGATTCTTCGCCGTAGTCTGGGTTCATCCCAAACCACTCCGGCGGTACCTCCTCGCCGTCTTCAGACCGCTCGGGGACGAAGATCCTTGTGTCGGTGTACTCGGCGATCGCCGCAGCACGCTTGACGAGGGCGTCCACGACAGTTGCTAGCTCCGACTGGGCCTCCGACCGAAGCGTGGCCAGCCGGTCCAGATCCAGCCTCGGGTACCATGCCTTGACGAACTCCAAGGCCCGACGCGCTCTAGCCCGGGCCGAAGAGCCCTTCAAGGCCTTGAGGCGACCAGCCGCGACCTCCAACCAGTTGGCCGTCAGGCTGGGAGTGCGCGGAGCCTGCATATCCGGCCAAAGGGCGGAAATCACCTGGGCGCCGACGCGCTGAAGCCGGCGCAGCATCCGGTGAGCCGGCCGGAGGCGAGCCTCGATGCTCAAGATGTGCTCATCAAGAGTTCGGGGGGCATCGGCAGCGATCTCCGCGCCCTCCGCCCTCCGACTTTCACGATCGGCCTCGATGGCTTGGATAGCGGCCTGCGACTGCCCAGGGAAGAAGTCTGCAAAAGACACGAAGAAACGAAAAAGCAAGTCAAAAACCAGGAATCGGCACGATCTAAGTCGACAGCTCGAAGAAAGAAAACAAAGAGACTCACCATCAACGATGTCTTCAATCTCGTGGAAGCCGGAGGACAGCAGCGCCTCCTTATCAGACCAGGAGGAGCGCTTGCTCGCAAACTCGGCCAGGAGGACGGTTTCCTTCTCCTCCGCCTTCCTCTGCAACTTCGCAAGCAGCTCCTTCTGCTCTTCCAACTGAGCGGCCAGAAGATCGCGCTCCGCAGCGAGCTTGCTACACTCCTCTCCTTTGGCGAGCAGGGCGGAGTTGGCCTCGCTCAGCTGCTGTTGAAGAGCAGCGTTGGCTCCTGAAGAAAAGGAAGAAAGACAACAGTTGTCAATAAAGTAGGTCGCCGGGGAGATCCGGCCCGACTGCTCAGCAGTCGGCCCAAATCTCGGGGGCTACAGCCTGCGGGTGCGCTAGCGCACCCCCGCAGAGAAGAAAAAAGAGGGAAGGATTTACTCCGGCTCTCCGCCAAGTCGGCAGTCCGCTTGCCAAACTCTTCAACATTGCGGTTGAAGGCAGTGACGCGGAGGTTGTGGTAATCCTGCGACAAGCATTTCAGATAAAGTTAGTACCCAGAAGTTCATTAATTGGAGTTCCGGGTCGCCTGCTTAGCAGCCGACCCGATACTCGGGGACTACACCCAGTGGGTGCGCTGGCGCGCCCCCACAGAGAGGAACAAGGAAAACAAAGGCCCAAAGAAAAAAACATACCCGGACGGCTTCCCGTGACGCTAGGAATGCCTTGGTGCAACTCTGGAGGGTGTCGCCCTCAGTGCGGAGCTTCGCCTGGATGTCCAGGAGCGCCCGGTTCAACGGCCCTGTGCCGCCTCCTCGCACCCACCCAACAGGTGCGGCGCTCGTCGCTTCGGCGTTTGGAGCCGCCAAGCTGGCCGTGCCGGCTTCCAAGGGGCGGGGTGTTGAAGTCGCGTTCTCCAGACAATGGCGCGCTGGCGAGCCGACCTGGAGGAGCAGCCTCGCCACAGCCTCGTCCTCGGTCGGCGGCACCGGAGGGTCCGCTGGCTGCTCGCCTTGCACGCCTTCAGATGGCGGCGGAGGCGGCGGCAGAACGTTCGCGCCCGGATTAGAGGGCTCGCCGCCTTCCCTCTCCTCGATGAGGTTCTCCCCGCCGGCTTCTCCAGTCTGCCCCGTGAACTCCGGGGGCGGCAGCGCAGAGTTCAGCGGGGTAACAAGCAAGGCCGCCTGGCTGCGTGCGGCTTCCTCAGCCTCCTGCTTCGCCGCGGCGGCGGCTTCGGCCTCCGCTAGTTTTTTCTTAGCGGAGGCCTCCGCCCTGTCGGCCTCCGCCTTCTCCAGGCGGAGGGCTTCTTCCTCGTTGCGCTTCTCCTGCGCATTCCGCTCCGTCGCCTCCGGGAGGTCGGCAGCGGGGTCTATCCGCCGAGTGGTGGCGGGGGTCTCCACTGACCCCATGACGGAGGCGGCGGCGACCCACTCAAGAGAGAGGCGAGCCCTGAAGAAAGAAGGGCGAGCAGAGACTCAGACAAATCATGAAGAAAGAATAAACTTTGAAGACAGAATACTTACGCAGAAACCAACGGTGGCTTCTTCACTTCCTTACGGAAGCGGGCAGCCTTCGCGGCTGCCTCGTCCCGCCGGGTCGCCGCAGCCGAGCCCTTGGGCTTCTTCGGCCGGCTGCCGAACAAGGTCGGTGCAGCCCGGCGCTTCTTCCCGCCGCCTGGGACACCCGGCGCAGCAGAAGAGCCCGCGCCAGGCTGGCCGGCTCTTGGCCGATGGCGTGGGGCGACTTCTCGCTCGGCGTCGTCTTCAGGCCAGTCGGCAAAGGTAGCCGAGGGCCTGAAGTCGCCCTTCGTCCCTCCTCCTCCCTCGGCGTCATCTTCCAGAGCCGCCGCCCCCAGATCGGGGTCGTTGACGTCGCTCTCCGCCCGGTCGGCGGCGAACTCACGGGCCGGCCCCGAGGTGCCAGCTGGTGGGTGAAGAAGGGGATTCTAACCAAAGCCGACTGATCAGAACAAAACTCGGCAAAAAGAAGACAATCTAAAGAAAGGAAAGAAAGGCGACTCACCTCGGGCGGGAGGTTGGCGCGGGAATACGGCTCCTTGCCGAATCGCCAGTCCTCCAGGAGCCTGCTGTCCGAGAGGTAGTTCACCATGTGGGCCACCTCTTCGTGAGGCATGTCCTTGGTGCACATCCGACTCGGGTCGTGACCCCCGCTCATCTGGCATATCATGTGAGGGCGGCCTTGGGGTGGAAGAACTCGGCGCGAGACGAAGGCGGCCAGCAGGTCCGGACCAGTCAGACCCTCCGACTGCGTCAGCACTCAGAGTCGCGTGAGGGCGCCGGCTCCCGCAGGCGACAGCGACCTGGACCGGTACGACCAGTTGGGAAGTCTGCTAGCCGGCGGGCCGGCTTCAAAAGCCGGCAGATTGACCCAGTCGGCCCTCGTGGCGACGTTCCTGACGTAGAAGTAGGATCTCTGGCACATCTTCACCGACTTCAGCAGCGAGATGGAGGGGAAGTGGTTGTCGGCTCCTGTCCATCGCACGGCGATGAAGGCGCCGCATTGAGCTGGCACGCCCGCGGCTTGGGTGCCGAGCTTGGAGAAGAAGAACTCCCCCCAGAGCTCGAGGGTGGGGAGGACTCCGAGGAAGCCTTCGCACAGAGCCACGAAGGCGGGCAGCAGCACCACTGTGTTGGGGGTGAGGTGGTGCGGCTGGAGTCCGTAGAACTCCATGAACGACCGGAAGAAGCTGCTCGCTGGCAGCCCCAGCCCGTGCAGGCAGTGCGAGCGGAAGATGAGCGCTCGCCCTCCCGCGGGGCCGGGGAAATCTCCCCCTCTGGCGCAAGACGCACCTGCACGCGATCTTCACCGGGAAGCCGACGGGTCCGGCGGAGGAACTCGATATGATCTTCGTGGACATCAGAGCCGTCCCAGGTGCCGGAGCGCACCGGGGGAGGCATGGCGGCGGAGGAAGAGCTCATCGTAAGCTGTCGCCGCAGCGTTCACCGGAGCCTGGGCGTGCAACGGAGCGAAGAAGAGGAGAGGAAGCAGGAGAGCAAGGAGTTGAGAGGAGGAAGAAAGTAAGGGGTAGTGGGGAGGAGGGGCGCGCGTGCCCCCCTCTTCCCCTACTTATAGCCCCGTGGGCTGCGAAGCCGAGGGGGTGGACGTGGGGATTTACTGCGCCCGCAACCCCATGACCCCCACGATCCACGTAAAGTTACTGCGCGCAGTAACTTCACGAGAATCCCAACCGTCCACAGAGGGCCGCAGCGGATCCGCTCGGGCGCCGAGGCGTGGTATTGGCGGGCCCCGCCAACGGGCCTGTCCCGTCGTGCGCGTGGGCTGGCAGAACGGCCTGGCCACGTGCCCTCACGCAACAGGCCAAGAACAGGCGGCAGCCTGGAAGCTTAGCTAGCACGCCACATGAAATCCGGCCGCGATGTTCGAACTACTGAGCAAGTCGGAATTGAGCGAGTCCGAGTTGGGCGAGTCCGACTCCATCTAGTCAGCCCGGCAGAAGTCAATCAAGACCATGTGCTGAGCACCCGGAAGGAGAAACTACTGAGGCTTCTCGGCCGATCGTCCGCGGCACCTCACCAGCTTCGGGGACTACTGTCGGAGTAATGGGCCACGGGTAGGCCAACCCATGCCCCATAACCTTTCAAGACATTGGGGCAGGCTGCGCCCCTCAAGACCACACGGCGAAGAGCCGCTTCCTCGAGAGTCTACGACAAGGCGGCCGACTGCCCGCTCATGGCCGAGTCCCAGGGACGACTTCCAGAGAAGCTGGCTTTGGGGAGTCGGCCGGCGACTCCAACAAACCGTGACCTCATCAAAGGGGACGGGGCAGGGGCGTGGCTACAGTAAAGCCCACTCCCCGCCCCTTACAAAGGGCATGCATGGCTACAGCACGCCGTACTTGGGAAGATCTCCCTGCGGCGTGGCACTGTTGCCCGGCCGGCCCTGACATCAGCACCACTGTACCGGGTCCTGCGCCCATGACGGCTTGTCTGTACGGCCTGGAGGCAGCGGGGCCCACCAGTCAGCGAGACCTCCCCCGGGGCCCATGCGCCATTAATCAGGAAGAGAAGGGGAGTGGCTACAGTGATCGCCCGCCGGGCGGCGGGGCTGTTGCCACGACCCCATGACCAAGCTTGTGTCATCAGGAGCACGGCCACAGTAATCAGCAGCCGGCAAGACCCGCCCGCGGCGGATGCGGCCTGTCGGCTCCGTACCAGACCAGTCGGCGGGGCGCACTAGTCGGCGGGCCCCAGCAGTCGGTGGAGAAGTCGGAGGTCGGAGGCACTGATGGCTGGGCCCGCGCCCAGGCGAATTACCATTGTACCCCTGGAGGGTAGGCCTATATAAACCCCCCAGGGCACCCATGCAAGGGGTTGGAACCCAGTAGCACTAGACAATACCATATAGAAGGAGAGAGCTAGCCTCGCCCTCTTCTACCACCCGAAACAGCTCAAGGAGCAACCGTGTAAGCACTTGACCATAGTGATCACGAGGAGACCCCGCAGAGCAGCAGTAGGGATGTTATCTCCCCGGAGAGCCCCGAAGCTGGGTAAGATCCGCCGGCGTGCATGTCTTCGCCTCATCCCGTTTCCAGGCACCGGCGACGTTCTACTCGCCCCCACCATGATAAGCCATCCGTTGGCATATGTCGCACCAAACCCCCGACAGATCACAACCTAAACGGTTTCCCACTTAGGAGCGTATTAGTACTCGGTTATAAATACTAGTATGCCAAGATGACTGCACATTCCTCCTCAACTCCTCATCCACTAAAAACAAACAAGTCATTCAGCATCCTTCCCTTGCATCTGCCATGGCCAGCATGAGTTCTAGGTCGAGAGATTGCCACTAGGGAGAGGCGAGCATGGAAGCGGAAGCACGACAGATGTCCCGCCTCGCTGCGAGAGCAGCCGACATGTCCCACCGCACGGAAGTAGCAGCACAGAGGTCCCGCCGCGCCATCGATGCAGCAGACTGGTCCGGCCGCGCCACGAATGCAGCAGAGATGTCCCGCCGCGCCGCGGCGGCCTGGGAAAATTTCTCGTGGGCAGGCGACGACTGTTACAGGCGCATGCATGCGATCGTCCATAGCCATATGGATCAGATCTCCGGCTTGGCGAGATTGCAGGACGACATGATAGCCTCGTTTGAACAGGCTACCGACGTCATCCGGCAACTAAGGGAGGCCAATGAGAGGCTCCAGGCCGAGCGCGACCTGCTGAGGGAGAAGATCGTCCGAAGTGCAGACCAGCAGGAGGAGACCAGTGCCTTGTTCAAGAGGACCGACGTCATCATCAAGAAACTTATGGACGAGAATGACATGCTCTGCAATGAGCGCCAAAGGTTGGTGGAGGAATCCGTGGATGTTCTCAAGTAGCATCTTGAGGACACGAAAGAGCTCATCGGCGCTCGCCAAGGAGACTAGTTTCCTGGTTTCTTTTGATGTAATAATCGGTTTAGGATGTGGATTGTGTCGTCGGTTGTGAAATGTTGTGTTCTAGAGCGGATGTTTGGCCTTTGTTGGCCTCTTGGGATGTTGCTATTTCAATCTGGTAGTTTTTAGTCCTTCGTGTTAGGCTGGAGTTGTGCTGAACTTCTTGTGAACTGTGGTGGTTTTCAGTAATGAAAATCGGAAGGGGCAAGCCCTTCTTTGATCAAAAAAATTAATCATCCTTATATATTCATCAGTCTTGCTATAAGTCATAGTAGATGCTATATAGGTCCGTCGGATCTTACATCAAGATCCATGCTTTCAGATTTTCTTTTTTATCTCTTAAATCTCAGTCGAGTGTGACATAGCCACGCCATTAAACAGAGGCTCGGGCGCCATTAATGGAGACCTTGGGAGAGAGGTGGATGGCAGATGGAGCTCAAAGGGCTCTCCTCCTGATAAGCATGCGCAGGGGTCTGATCGCACGCCTCTCGTACTCAAATAGCTACTCTGCATGGTGCCTCCTAGCTAATAAAAAACAGGGACGCGTGCGGCACGTAAATGGTACTAGTAAGTAGAATGCCCACGGTTTCAATAATACTTGTGTTTCCGATTGTAACGTGACATCACTTGTTCCAAAATGACTTTATTGATTGTTAATGTGTGCGCCTTCGCAAATCGGACTTCAAATTTACCACGGCATGTTGGTGCCATGTCATGGAACCAAGCCAAGTTTCATTATTTTCATGCTTGTTTTGGATTTACATGAATTAAAAAACTAAGTTTGTCAATGTTTCCAACCCAGCCACGACGCTCAGAATTTTGAATTCCATTCCCATTTCTTGCATGGAACCTAGAAATTTACCCGAGGACACACATGTGATTTTTCAACCAACTTTGGTGCACTGGAACATGTGCTTGTATTTCAAATTTGAATTATGCACACAAAGGTGACACGTTCCCTCCCAGAACCACGAGCCTTCTTGAGAGAAGCTCCGATTTGCAAGAAGCTTATACCAAATTTTGTTCCTATTCGGCCATTTTTTTTACCATGGCATGGTACTACCATGACATGACACCATGCCAAGTTTCATGATTTTAAAACCAAGTTTCTCAATGTTCTCGACCGAGCCATGATGCCCAGATGTTTGAATTTTATTCTCATTTTTTGCATGGGACCTACTCCCTCCTTCCATCTATATAGGGCCTAGTGTGTTTTTCAAGACAGCCTTTGACTATTGACAAGATTAATAGCACATGAGATGTATACTATGAAAATTATATTATTGGAAGCTCCTTTGACATACAAAATTGAAGGTATGCTTTGTGTAAGTTGCATGTCATATATTATTGCTCTAACGTTTGGTCAAAGTTAGCCTCGAAAAATGCAGTAGGACCTATATAGATGGAAGGAGGGTGTAGAAATTTACCCGAGGACACAAATGTGATTTTTCAACCAACTTTGGTGCACGGGAGCATGTGCTTGTAGTTCAAATTTGAATTATGCACATTAAATGACCAAAAACTTAATTAATGTGTAAATAAGGCCAAACGAAGCCGGAATAATTCCAAAATTTAACAGGGCACTCATGAAGTTCTATATTGCCTTTGCAAATATACTCAAGGGGGACAACGTATATCGTTTCGCACTCAAAGGTGGCACGTTCCCTCTCAGAACCACGAGCCTTCTTGAGAGAAGCTTTGGTTTGCAAAAGCTTATACCAAAATCTGTTCCTATTCGGCCAATTTTTTTTACCACAACATGGTAGTACCATGACATGACATCCATTCCAAGTTTCATGATTTTCAGACGTGTTTTGGATTTACAAGAATTTTAAAACCAAGTTTCTCAATGTTCTCGGCCGAGCAACGATGCCCAGATGTTTTAATTTTATTCTCATTTCTTGCATGGGACCTAGAAATTCACCCGAGGACACAAATGTGATTTTTCAACCAACTTTGGTGCACGAGAGCATGTGCTTGTAGTTCAAATTTGACTTATGCACATTAAATGACCAGAAACTCAATTAATGTATAAAACGACAAACGAACCCGGAATAATTCCAAAATTTAACAGGGCACTAATGTAGTTCTATGGTGCCTTTGTTAAGAAACTCAGGGGGGCAGCGTATATCGTTTCACACTCAAAGGTGGCACGTTCCCTCTTAGAACCACGAGCTTCCAAATCGGCCAAATTTTTTTACCACAACATGTTAGTGCCATGACATGACACCATGCCAAGTTTCATGATTTCCAAGCAAGTTTTGGATTTACATGAATTTAAAAGCAAAGTTTCTCGATGTTCTCGGCCGAGTCATGATGTCCAAATGTTTGAATTTCATTCTCATTTCTTCCATGGGACCTAGAAATTCAACCAAGGACACACATGTGATTTTTCAACCCACTTTGGTGCACCTGAGCATGTGCATGCAATTCATATTTAGATTATGCACATCAAAAGTCCAGAAACTCAATTAATGTATAAAAGGCCAAATGAACCCGAAATAATTCCAAAATTTAACAGGGCACTCATATAGTTATATGTTGCCTCTATAAATAGAATCAGGGGGAGGCAGCATATATCGTATCACACACAAAGGTGACACGTTCCCTCTCGGAACCACGAGGCTTATTGAGAGAATCTCCGGTTTTGCAAGAGGCTTATACCAAAACTTGTCCCAATTCAGCCAAAAATTATACGTATGAAAACAGGGTTTAGATTATCCCAAACATCTCACTACCTAGACCAATAATGTACTATGATTTGAATTCAACATAAAATGGATACAAATATTTGAATTGGAGAGCGTATGGTACATGTAGTTCATAGTGAAATATGATTACTGCTATATGTATGTTTTTTGTTATCAAGATAATATTTCAATTATTGTATAACTTGACAAAAATCGTATTGAAATAAGGAAAATTGATTCAAATTTAGTCCATATGGTAGACGACAATATATATGTTCACATGGTGGAGTAAAATGTTCATATATGATGGAAGATCAAAATGTACGACTACATCAATTATAAACCGCAAGGTCACCTAACGATATATTCGAATTCAACATAACGTGGATTCAAAAATTGAAATTTGAGATCATGGCATCTGTAATCATATAAAAAGGGACATTACTCTTTCTTTGGTGGGAATTGATGTGTTTTTTGTTGTTGTTGAGGGAAGTGCGAATCGATTTGGTACTATGCAGGGTAATCTTGTTCTCTCGCTTTTTTTACATTTTTCTTGTAGTTTTTTCAATGGCATCTATAGCAATATAGTAAAAGGGAACATGACTCTCTTGTGTCTTGTATGAATTGTTTTTTTACATGTTAAGTTTGTTCTGCCGAACAAGGAATCCGCACCTTGTTATCGTGAAATTTTCAAGCTCGAGTATCTTTTGTCTCACCTGCTTTGAAACTCCCGCTTCTCCGACCCCCGCCACGCCTTGTTATCCCGAAATTTGGACGCGCGCGAGAACTCCCTCTTCATCCAAAATCGCTCCCGTAGCCCAGACACGCGAAATCCCCCTTCTACCCCTCAGCCGGAAATGAAGCCCCATGTCGCGGTGTCAAAACCGGTGGGGGTACGCTGGTAACTTACCCGACATTTCGGACAAGCGCGTCCCTAACTTGGCTCCCCCTCACCCTTTGCCCCCCATTCGTACACCGAGGCCGCCAAAACCCGCGAAACCCCATGCTCCTCCGTTGGCCTCCCGACCGCCGCCCAACCAGACAATCTTCCCTGACTACGTCGTCCACCGCAACAGCTCGCTGTCCCTCATCCACCGCACCGGATGAGGATCGGTTTGGATCTCGTCGTCCCGCCAGATCAGTGGCCCCGTCCTCCACCTCAAAGGAGCTGCCCCGACGTTCACCTCGTCTATCGTGCAACCTCAATCCCCACAGCGCTGTCTTGACCTGCCCCACCGAGACCGCAGCACCCTCACCAATTCATCCAATGAAGCCGAGGCCAACTCGGTGCCACCAAGGAGGTTCTGCACTCACCACTGCATTTTATCTTTTATTCGATCTCACGGGGCTGCTGGTGCTCGATACCGAGCAGACATGGCGTGTCTCCATCGACGGCGCCGTCGCCGGCCACAACATCCACGGTGTCTCCCCCCCATGTCGTTGCTTCCTCGGCGGTGACTTCCACAATGGCACTAGCTGCAGCTGCTCCGGCTCTCGCTCGCGTTGCAGGTCTGTTCTTGCTATCAGTCGCGCTGCTACACTGCTCCTGCTTTTGTTCGTGCTGCTTCTCTTGCTCTCGCTTGCGCTGCTGCTGCACGACCTCCGGAAGCTACAGGAGTTGCTGCTTTAGCACTAGCTCGCAGTGCTACTGCACAACTTGCTCTCTGCTAGTGCGTTCCCTACTCGAGCGTCTGCTGATTTATATCACTGCTTCTCTGCTACTAGTGCTCGAACGCCCTAAACATCTATTGCAATGCTCTGTTACTAGTTCAATCAGTTTCGATAGTAGAATTCAGTTTCGACTGTGAAGTTCATTTTCCTCAGTTAAGTTCAGAGTGAATAGTACTTACAGCAGCTGTCGGAGCGGCCGTGGCGCGGCTGATGCGTTTTACATCTAGCACTTTTTGGTGATGTATTTTACATCATCTATTACAGATGATGTTAGGGTCCCACTTCAGATTAACGTTGTCTGTCTTGTCATGCTTTAGCCTCGTCGCCGTACACCTTAGCGGAGCTGCTCCAACGACGGAACCGTCCATCACAGCGGAGCAGTACCCTTGGCGCCGTTTCCAGAGGCCTCAGATCTTCTTCCCCGCCTCCGACAATCACCAGCATCATGACCATCCTCCACGTCCAACCCAATGATGCTGAGGTCCACAAGGCTATGCCAAAGAGGTTGTACACTCGTCGCATCACTTTGTTTCTCCATTCCTCTGTTCTTCCAATTCATGTCAGCCAAACACCCAGGTTGATTGAAATCCTATGTTTCCAAATGCTCTGTTTCGCACGTGCATTCCTATCCTATTCCTGTGTTTTTCCTGTCCCTGTGTTTATAGAATCCTCCAATTCTAAGGAGCCCTTACAGATTTACTTCATTTTTAGATAGGCGTCAAAGAAAACTCTGTGTGTTATGTCCTGCTCCTGCCATGCCGTCATCCACCCCACCTGAGGTGCACCATCGACAGAAGCATTCACTGCAGCAGAGATCCCCCCTGCAGACTTCCTTTCGCCGCCTCAGATCATCTTCCCCGTTGCCGGCAGCCACGCCAACTGCATTACCATCATCGACTGAGCAGATGAACCTGAGGACTACATAGTTCCGGAAGAGAGGTTGCAGTCTTTCGTGTTTGCTTACGTTATACATCAGTTATTATTACCTGCTACTTTACCGTTCAATCTTGAGTTTCGAGTTGCCCATGGGTCTCATATCGAGCTAGAAACGAATAGTATCTGTCTACTATCTGGTTCATCCGGGGTCTTCTATGTGGTTCATGTTGGGTGGGCAACAAACAATAGATGATCCATTGTCTATCTTTTCAAACTGAAGCTATAATCTACCTGCTATCATTGGTTTTGGATCCATCCACTTCTTTGCTACCACCAGTCTTGATTTTTGCATGCACCCCTTAGGCCTTACAAAATCTAACTATTTTTTTATTATGCATGTTAGATATTGTACACAATCGTACTGAACATGTAGAGAAAAAGAGAAGACCGTTGCGTGCGAATATAATGTCATGCAGACGCCACTCCATGGTGGGCGAAGTGCCCCCTCCTCCTGCATTTCTAGATTGTATTCCAGAGGAAGATAACTGTTCAGATGGAGATTCAGAAGGAGCCGACCATGCCTGTTTACCACCTGAGGTGTTTGCTCTAACCTGGCATGCTGATGTTGGTCATATCATGCATATGGCGCCTTGAATTGCTTACATTATACATCTTATATGTCATCAGGTTAGTTTAGATTTGCTTTGTGTGACTGCCACCTGTTTGGTTTCTATATCATACTCTCACAATTCCTAAATATTTATCTTTTTAGAGATTTCAACAAGTGACTACATATGAAACAAAATGACTGAATCTACACTCTGAAATATGTCTATATATATCCGTATGTGGTAGTCCATTTGAAATCTGTAAAAAGACAAATATTTAGGAACGGAGGGAGTATATGGCAATTATGCAATGCCATCTTCTTTAGCCAGGCATCATATACGTGAATCATGCAATGCCATCCTGTTTAGCTAGTCATCGTATATGTGAATTGTATCATGCCATTTTTTTCATAATGCATTCCATTTGTCAACAATGTTTATACATTCATCTACTCTTCCTGTGCATCAGCCATTTGAGTCGGCCATGGGAAAATCTGGAGTGAAAACAAGGTCTTCTGAGTAGTCAGTGCTACCTGTCGATGCAGATTTCTTGCTGGTTATAGATAGCTCCTCAGAGGAGGATTCAGAGACAGATGACCAGTCCTATATCCCACCTGAGGTGTATGCTCTAAGTTGCAATGTTTATATTTCTCATATGATGCATATGGTGTCTTGCATTGCCATGCCATCTGCTTAGATTAGACATGCTTTGTGTGAATGCCTCCTGTTTGCTTTCTATATCAGATATGTGAATTATGCAATGCCATGTTTTTCAACCAGTTATCATATATGTGAATTATGCACCGCCATGGAGCCAGGCATCATATATATGAATTATCTCATGCCACCTTTTTTTTCATTACATATTCCATTTGTCGACAATCTGTGTATATTGAACTACCCTTCATGTGTATCAGCCATTTGAGCCGGTTATGGTAAAATCTAGAGTGAAAACAAGGTCTTTAGAGCAGGCAATGGTACCTGTTGAAGCATATATCTTGATGGTTACAGGGAGCTCCTCAGAGGAGGATTCAGAGACAGATGACCAGTCCTATATCCCACCTGAGGTGTATGCTCTAAGTTGCAATGTTTATATTTCTCATATGATGCATATGGTGTCTTGCATTGCTTAGTTTAGACATCATATGCATAATATTGAATTCTATCTGCTTAGTTTAGAGATCATACATGCGAGTGCCAGCTGCTTAGTATATGAATCAATTATGTCAATTATATCATGCCATCCTGTATACTTAGACAACATGTATGTGAATTATTTTGTCCCAACCTATTTTATAAAGACATCATATAGTTTTGTCATGTCATCCTGTTTAGGTACTCATCATATGTTGAATTATGCCATTATATCCTGTTAAGTTATCCATCATATATCTGAAACTGTGTCATGCTATCCTGTTTAGTTAGGCATCATATATGTGAAATTGTGTCATGCTGTCCTGTTTGGTTAGACAACATATATGTGAATTACCACATATGTCTATCATACAATGTCTGTACGTTCAATTTCTTTTCTTGTTTATCAGCCATTTGAATTGGAGGGGGTGATGGCAGTATCTAAGGGAGCAAAAACCTGTTCTTCACAAAATACAATGCTACCCGTCAATGCAGATAGAACCTGTGTTGTACTGGCCCACAAACTAGCCCCACCACACATAATCGAGACTCTTCCAGATTGCACACTTACACCGTTGGGTAGAGAACCAGCTACAACCCATCTAACCGCAACCCCAGCGGATAGTAACCCACTTATAAGTGACAAAGCACCATGTCCACCACAGAGTACCCCCACACGAGCAGTTTGTAAAGCTACTGCAGTGCCTAAAGCACGAAGACCACCACAGCTGACCCAAACCCCACGTTTAAAGCAGAAGAGCAACTGTTCTTAGGTCAGATTCCGTAGCTATGGTCCATACTCCTTTGCTATTGCATCACTGTATTTACTCATACCAACTACTTTCGAATTTGAAGGATCCAATTGAAACTCCAATGGCGCAACAAGTATGTTTTAAACCTATTTCTTTAACTGGATTGCTGTTCTAAATTCTTGCTCTATGTTGATTTCAGTTTAAGTTGTATAAACAGTTATGTTCTCATGTGATGCACATTACAAGTGCTCCCAATGCTGTGTAGTTTCTCACACTTATATTCTGTCTATGCTGTTGTGTCTTAAAAATATATGAGTTGAACTGTGTCTCTATCTTGATTAGGGAACATAAATTAGAATGATGTGGACAATATAGTGACCATATTACATAGATATATGTTAGTTTCATGTTGTTATCCTGTCCACCTTACTACTGAACCGGTTTACCAAAATGAGTTTCGTATACTACAAGCTAAGCCTGTGATGTGGCTGCTTGTTTCTCTTGTAGTATGCAAACAAAATATTGGAGAAGAGCACCCCACTATGCAATGGTAGAGAAAGTAATGCAGATAAGGTTCAAGATAGTGAGACAACCCTGTTGGTCTCCAAGAAAGGTGATAAAAACAATCTTGTAGACAGTGAGAGAGCCCCACAGTCCTGCGTTGATCTAGTGTTTGAGTTACTGGCCAGTACTGCTGGCACAAGCTCTTCGAACTCGCTGCCTAAATCACTTCGGCTTCTTCAGTCTCATCTACAAGCTGAAAGGCATCAGTCAGCTGTGCTGCGGCAAGAAGCCGAAGGACTGAGGAAGTCCCTGCACAATTCAGATGCGTACTTTCTTGTGCAACAGCAAGCGCTGGAGGATTTAAGCGCCAAACAAGAGAAAGTAAATAAGCTTGCTAAGCATCTTGCCAGCTGTCGGGTGGTTGGTGCAACATATGCCAATGGAAGGCTTATCATTGTGGGAGCCAATAAAACATCACCGGTGCCTGGAAATGGGATAAGGCGAAGACATGCACGCTGGCGAATCTTACCCAGCTTCAGGGCTCTCCGTGGAGATAACACCCCTAGTGCTGCTCTGTGGGGTCTCCGCATGATCACTAACTCGATGGGTAGCTATAGAATGCTCCTTGAGCTGTTCGGTGAAAGGATGAAGGAGGGCATGGCCAGCCCGCTCCTCTTCTCCTTGTGGTGTCTAAAATCTATCCAAAGAACGATCTCCCCTGCATGGAAAACCTGGGGGGTTTATATAGGCCTACCCCCAGGGGTACAATGGTAATCCGGCTGGGCGTGGGCCCTAGCCGTCTGTGTCTATGCCCGCCGGCTTCTCCGTCGACTGGTGGGCTCGCCGGCTGCTGACCCTTTGGTCGACAGGCCGGCCCCACCGCTCAGGGGTCTTGTCGGGGACTGGTTACTGTTACCTTGCCCCTGGTGACGATGGCTTTGTCGTGGTAAGCATGGCTACAGTGCCGCTGCGAGGCGGCTCATCACTGTAGCCTTACCTTCTCTTGTCTCCTTAGTGAAGCACCTCCTTGGAGGGAGAGAGCTGGCCGGCTGTTGGAAGCCAGCCATACCCTTGGCCGACTTTGGGAAGCCTGGCCGCCTTTGAGATCTCTCTGACCGAGGGGGCCCGCCACCCACGGGTCGTACTGACCGCTCGCCATGGGTGACGTCACGATCATCGTAGCAACAGTGCCGCGCCGGACGGGGATGGCCGCCCCGTACGGTGCACTATGGCCAGGCGTGCGCCGGGATTCGGGGGTGACAGGCTTTACTGTAGCCACGCGCAGTCTTGTCGCCGTTATGTGGGTGCAGACTCTGAGGGCAAGATCTTAGCCGCCTGCTGAGGGGCCGGCTCCTGGGAGTCGGCCCTTTTATGGCCAGCTTCTGGAAGTCGGCCTTCTCGTGGTCTTGTTTCTCAAGGATTTCAGGGCTGGGCCGCCTTCGCGCAGCCGGCTTGAGAGGTAACCGGCTAGGGGAAGGCGGCCCCGTGTCTTGGACGCTTGGAGACTTGATCGGCCTGTAACTTTTCTGAAGTGCCCGGGGAAGCCGGCTAGGCTACTCGTGTTCATTTACTCCGACAGTAGTCCCTGAAGCTAGGTGGGCTCCGAGGCAGAAAAAAGTCGAGGAGCTTAGTCAGCTTCCTATCTTGAGGAGCCGGGAACTAGAGGCTGGCTTTGACTAGGCGCTGTCTCTCCCAGAGATCTCGAAGCTTGAAGGCGGGTGTCAGTCAGCGCGCGAGTCCGGCTGTGAGCTGACCACTCGTTGTCTGCGCGCCACGTGGCATCCTCCGGCTGGAGGGGCCTGCCAGCCCACGCGCGCGATGTGAAGCCGCCGCAGTCTGGGGCCCGCCACTACAGGGCCTTGGCCCACGCGCGGATCTTCTGTGGTGGTTTCGCCATGCCGTAATGGCGCAATAACCGCGGGGCATGGGGGAGTGGGTGCAGTTAATCCCACATCCCCCCCCACATCCTGCCTCCTCGGCTTCGCCGCACGAGGCTATAAGTAGGGGGAGAGGTGGCGAGCGCCAAACACTCGCGCGCTATCCCTCACTCTGCCCCCTCCTTCTTCTTCCTCCTCTTGTGACGACAGCTACCTGCCGCTGCTCGGCCTCCCTGCCAATCTTCTTGGCTCGCCGTCGCTTCGTCGCAGTTGGGTTGTGCGCCCTCCTTTTGCCGCACCTTTCTTGCCGCCGTGCCGTCCCCATGGCGTTGTCGAGCTCCTGGGACGGCTCCAACGTCCACGACGACCACATCGGCTTCCTCCGTCGGACTCGGCGGCTGCCAGGCACGGATCTCGTGCGGGTCTGCCTCGCGCCGGAGAGGGAAATCTCGCCGGCGCCGGAAGAGGACGAGCGGGTAATCTTCCGCTCGCACTGCCTGCACGGCTTCGGCCTGCCGGCGAGCGGGTTCCTCCGCTCGTTCCTTGAATTTCATCATCTCCAGCCACATCACCTCACTCCCAACGCGGTGATGCTACTGTCGGCCTTCGTCACCTTGTGCGAGGGTTTTCTTGGCGTCCTCCCCACTCTTGAACTGTGGGGAGAGTTCTTTTAGTGCAAGCTCGGCACCGTCATCGTGGGCGTGCCCGCCCCATGCGGTGCCTTCATCGCCGTGCGGAGGGCGAGCAACAACAACCCGTTTCCGCCCATCCCACTGATCCAGTCGGTGAAGCTTTGGCAGAAGTCCCATTTCTACGTGAAGAATATTGCTCCGCAAGGCGACTTCGTCAACCTGCCGGCTTACATAGCTGGCCCGCCGGCTGGGAGGCAGCCTTCATGGTCCTTCCTGTCCAGGTCGCTGTCTCCGGCGGGTCCGCCTCCGTTGCCCGGCTCCGGGTGATGATCCAGTCGGAGGGTCTATCCGGGGCCGACCTGGTGGCCGCCTTCGTGGAGCGCCGGGTGCTCCCGCCCAGGGCCGACCTCATATGATCTGCCAGATGAGCGGCCGCTTCGACCCGTGCCGGCTAAGCACCAAGGAGATGCCTCATGCCGAGGTGTCTTACATGGTGAACTACATTTCCAATTGCAAGCTCACCGAGGAGTGGCAGTATGGCAAGGTGCCGTACTCTCGCGCCAATCCTCCGTCGGTGGTAAGTTTCTCTTCCTCTTTCTCTTTGCTCGTTGCCGAGTTCATGGTGGCCGACTCCTGACCAGCCGGCCTTTCTTTGGCAGAACCCCATGCTTCCGCCAGTAGCCGGGGCCGCAGGGGTGGAACGCCAGTTCCTCCCCGACCGTATGATGGATGATGTAGACGACCCAGACCTGGGGGCGGCCGCCATGGAAGACGACGTCGCGGGGGAAGGCGGCGACACAGGCGGGTCCGGGCTCGGGGCCAGCTTCGAGGACTGGCCAGATGACGACGAGGCCGAAGTCATCGCGCGCTGCCGACCGGCGCCCAATCACCATGGTGCGGGCCCATCCGCCGGGCCAACTGCCCAGGGCGGCGCGCAGAAGCGCCGGGCCGCGTCGACCCACTTCGGTAGTCGGCCAAAGAAGCCCAAGAGTACCGCGGCGGCGACCAAGCGGGACGAGGCGGTCGCGAAGGCAGCCCGCTTCCGCAAGGTGGTGAAGCAGCCGCAGGCGGTCTCAGCGTAAGTCTCGCCGTTCTCATGCCTTTCTTTTTTCTTCTTCTCCGGTTGATGTTTTTCCAAACCCTTTTTCTCAATTTATCAAACAAGGCCCCTATTTACCTTGGGCGAGTCCTGGCCGCCTCCATAGTCGGAGCCATAGGACGGTCTTCAAGCTCGCGCCGGGTAGATCCCCGCGCCGACCTCCTAGAGGCGACGGAGCAGAACGCGCGGGAAGCGCGGGAGGAGCGGGAGGCGGAGGAGCGGACGGCGGCTCGGGAGGCGGAGCAGAAGTCGGCGGAGGCGCGAGCCATCGCGGCCGCCAAGGCCCAGGCAGAGGCCGCAGACGCAGAGAGGGAGGCGGAGGCCCTGCAGAACGAGCCTCCGCAGTTCGTCATTCCCCTCTGCGCCACGGCTCACGACACCCCTGTGCCCCCGTTGGAGGAGGCCGGCAGCGGCCTGCTGGAGATGGAGAGGGAGGCGGCGCCATCGCCGCCGGCTGGAGCGGGCCGAGGAGGCCGGCCTGAAGTGCCGCCAGTGCAGCCGGTTGGGGGCGAGCCGACCGTGGGAGGGGATCTTGTGATCTCGTCGCCGCTTCACCGGCGCGCGGGGAAGGCGACTTCAGCGCCGGACGCGCAGAAGACCGTGGACGCCGTCTCGTCGTCCCAGGACCTAGAAGCGGCCAGCGACAGCTCGTCTGGGTGGACACTGGGCGGCGGGACAGCCGTGCTAAATGTAGCGGTGCAGGACGTCCGGAACCGGCTTCAGGCCCAAGACACCGCGCTGAAGCAGTACACCCAGGAGTTTCTCACGACGCGGTCGGTTATTCGGGTGAGTCCTCCTGCTCCTTGTTGATTTCTTTTAATTTCTTCAGTGGGGGCGTGTCGGCGCACCCACTGGGTGTAGTCCCCGAGTTCCGAGCCGGCTGCTGGGCAGGCAGCTTGGAACTTATTGGAAAGCTTGACAACCATCCTGTTCTTACTCACGTCCCTTGTCTTCTCTGCAGGAGTACCACAACCTCCGTGCGGCCGCCTTCAACTCCCAGGCCCAGGAGTTGAACCAGAAAGCCACTGATCTGACTGAGAGCCGGAGTAAGCGCTTCGTTTTTGTTTTAAGTGGGGGCGCGTCAGCGCACCCACTGGGTGTAGTCCCCGAGATTCGGGCCGACTACCGAGTAGTCGGGTCGGATCTTTTCCTGATGACTTCTTTCTTCATATTGCAGGGGCCAATGCCGACTTGAGGAGCCAGCTGAGCGGAGCCCAGACCGCCCTTCGTGCTAAGGAGGCCGAGTGCACCACCCTGGCTCAAGAGCGTGACCGCCTGGCCAAGAGGCTGGCCAACCAGGAGGAGAGCCACAAGGCAGCCCTGAAGGCGGCGCAGGACAGCGAGGCCGCCCTCAAAGCCGAGTATGAGACCGAGGCGGCAAACTGGGCTGAGATGAGGCAGGCGCTGAGCCAATGCTACAACCGGGTGGAAGACTTGATTGACGGTAGGCCGCCTTCTTCTTTGCTTCCTTGCCTGCCTTCAACTATCTGATTCATTTTTTGATTTTGTGTCACTTCTTTCCTATTTGTGAAGATTACTTCCCCGGCTACTCAGCCGCCGCCACCCAAGCCATTGAGGCCTACCGCGACGCGCGACGGCAGGCGGGGGCTGAGATCGCGCCGAATGCCAGCCGGTCACTTGAGGAGCAGCTTTTGGGGCTTCAAGCCCGCCTGCAGCCGGCCCATCACATGCTCCGCCGTCTTCAGCGCGTCGGAGCGCAAGTGCTGGCTGCCCTCTGGCCTAGCGAGATGATTCCGTGCACCCCAAGTCGGACCGCCGACTGGCTGGAGGTCGCAGTCGGCCGCTTCGAGGCTTGGAAGGCGTCAGCGGCCCGCTCCGGCGCTGGGCGGGCTCTGGAGTTCGTCCGGGCTTGGTATCCTGGGCTGAACATGGATCAGCTGAGCACCTGGCGGCAGGAGGCTGATGAGGAGCTGGAGGCAGTGTGGCCGGCTATCATCCAGCGCGCCTCGGTGATTGCCGAGTATACCGATACTAGCGCCTTTGCTCCTGAGGAGGATGACGCCGGCGTCGCTCAGCCGGAGGAGTGGTTCGGGCTGAACCCGGCTGAAGGTGAGGACTCGGCGGAGGAGATTGCCTCTAGTGATGAGGGCGAAGAGGAAGAGGGAGAGGATGACGAAGACACTGCGCCGGATGGTGAAGCGACCAGCCCGCCTCAGCCCGATCATGCTTCTAGCAATGATGCCGAGACTCAGCAGCCGGTCACTCCTCCAGCCGGCACCGCTGACTCCGCCAACGTGCCCAACTCGCCTGTTGTTCCCCTGGCTTGATCCTCTGTCCTAGCTTTCCTGCTTGTTACTTCTTTGAACAATCTTTAAATTTGCGCAGTTCCACCCACTGGGGGTGTGTTCAGACTATGTTGAATGCTGGCCTTTCGAAGGTCTTTTGTGTAAATATTATGCATGTGTTTGGCTTCCGTTTATGTTTGCTTTTTATCCTTTGGATTTTTCCTTTGCCGCCTTCCCTTGGCCGCCGCCTTCCTAGCCGGACAGCTGCTCTGCAGTCTATGGCCGGAGAAGGACTTGGTCGTTTTGGGAAGGCAAGTACTTGAGCTTTCTCAGATTGTAGCAAGGTGAGCGGGAAGCCGGCCAACCGACTGCTTTCGTAGTCGGCTGGCGGGGTGGGAGGCCGGCTCGTGTTATATAAGTTCGTTAGTCCTTAGCCGTTTTTTGCGTGGGCATCCTTTCCTGACCTTGGCTCTTGCTAGTCGGACAGTCGTTTCTTCGAGCTGCGACCTTTGGCAAGAGGGGGGTTGGGTGTCGGCACACTACTTGTCAGGCTGCTGGTGGAACTTCAGATATAACTTGAGTCAGGGAGTCCCCGGGGCGACTGGTCGAACCCGGTGCCGGATGAACAAAGCAAGTGTAGCAACATAATCGTATGCGTGATACTCATCTTTCATAGATAAAAGAGGGTACTCCCCGAGTACTCCTCGGGGCACCCCTTGTCTCGTACTTAGTACAAAAGGTAGCGTGCTACATACTACTTTTTAACTATAAAATCTTCGGAGGAGATTGGCGTTCCACGGTCGGTCCGACTCCTTGCCGGAATCGTCTCTCTTGCGTGCCTTCGGCTTCTGCGCGTCGATTAGGTAGTAGGAGTCGTTGCCTAAAGCTTTGCTGATGATGAAGGGGCCCTCCCAAGGGGCCGAGAGCTTGTGCTGGCCGGCTGTTTGCTGGATCAGCCGGAGCACAAGATCGCCCTCTTCGAAAGATCTTGGCTTGACCTTCCGGCAGTGGTAGCGGCACAAACCCTGCTGATAGATGGCGAACCGACTGAGAGCTAACAGCCGGCCCTCCTCCAGCAGGTCAACGCCATCTTCTCGTGCTTCCTTGGCTTCCGCCTACGTGTACATGGTGACCCGAGGCGAGTCGAACTCGACGTTAGTTGGGATGACGGCCTCGGCACCATATACAAGGAAAAAAGGGGTGAAGCCGGTCGATTTGTTTGGGGTAGTGCGCAAACTCCAGAGGACGGACGGCAGCTCGTCGAGCCAGCAGCCGGCCGAACGCTCCAGTGGCACGACCAGTCGGGGCTTGATGCCGGAGAGGATGAGGTCGTTTGCTCGCTCGACCTGGCCGTTTGACTGCGGGTGGGCAACGGACGCTAGGTCCAGCCGGATGCCGCGTGTTGTGCAGAAACGTGCCAGTGCTCCCTTTGCAAAATTTGTGCCGTTGTCGGTGATGATGCTATGCGGTACGCCATACCGGGTTATAATATCTGCGATGAATGTGACGGCAGTCGGCCCATTCAGCTTTTTGATTGGCTTTGCCTCAATCCACTTGGTAAATTTGTCCACAACGACGAGCAGATGCGTCATGCCGCCGCGTGCCATCTTGAACGGGCCCACCATGTCCAGCCCCCAGACGGCAAAGGGCCAGATGAGGGGGATGGTCTTGAGTGAAGAGGCCGGCAGGTGTTGCTTCGAGATGAAAACTTGGCACCCTTTGTAGCGTTTGACTAGTTCCTTGGCGTCTTCCAAGGCAGTCGGCCAGAAAAATCCATGGCGAAAAGCCTTGGCAACGAGTGATCTTGAGGCTGCGTGGTGCCCGCATTCGCCTTGGTGGATGTCCCTGAGGATTGCTATGCCCTTCTCTGGTTCGACGCGGTGCTGGAAGACTCCAGTGACGGTGCGCCTAAGAAGCTCTGTGCTGACGATTGTGTTGGCTCCGGCTCGGCGTTGAACTTGTCTTGCTGAGATCTCGTCGGTTGGCAGCTCTCTATTTACTAAGAAGTTGAGGATGGGCTGGGCCCATGATAGAGCTGTGACTTCTTCTATTGCCAGGACTGCCACTGTGATAGGGGCGGGTGGGCTGGGTGGTGAAGAGTTGGAGTCGAAGTCGTCCATCGCCTGTTGTGTTGATGTAGTCCCCGGGGCGGCTGCAGTAGTCCCCGGGCCAAGTTCCGAATTCCCCGGGCCGGGTGTGACTATGGCAGTCCCCGGGCTACCTGTTGGAGTCCCCACGCCGCCTGCTTGGTTTCCCAAGTCGGATCCGACTGCGTTGGGGTCAGGCGGCACGAAGATGGAATCAGATTCTGGAGATGGCTTGATAGACGGCCTGAGGAGGCAGTGGAGAGAAACGCCGGCTGGTATGCCTTGCCGGGTGGATCCTACTCGTGCCAGAGCATCTGCTTGCATGTTGTCGGCATGTGGTACATGAAGGAACTCACATCCTTCAAAATATCCACTTATTTGCTGGACGAGGAAACGATAGCTTGCCATATTTGCGTCTTTGGCGTCCCAGTCACCGGATGACTGCTGGACCACCAAATCCGAGTCGCCATAGCACAAGATCCGGCGGATGCCGAGCTCTTTGGCTAGCCGGAGCCCGTGTATGAGCGCCTCGTACTCGGCCACATTGTTGGAGGCGGCAAAATGAATTTGCAATGTATACTTGAGCTTGTCGCCCTTGGGAGAGGTGAGGACGATGCCGGCTCCCAAGCCGGTGTGCATCTTGGACCCATCAAAGTGCATCCACTAGTGAGTGGAGTCGGGAGCCGGTGGCAGGTATTGGGTTTCGGCCCAATCGACGAGGAAGTCGGCCAGTGCCTGGGACTTAATAGCGGTGCGGAGCTGGTAGAAGATCGCGTAGGGGGGCAGCTCAATGGCCCATTTGGCCACTCGGCTGGATGCATCCTGACTGCCTATGATCTCGGCAAGCGGGGCAGTACATACGACCATGATGGGCTGCTCTTGAAAATAGGGCTTGAGCTTCTTGGCGGCGAAGTCCACACCGTAGCACATCTTCTGGTAGTGTGGGTAGTTCTGCTTCGAGGTGGGTAAGACTTCGCTTAAATAATACACCGGCCTCTGAACCGGCTGAGCCCGGCCTTCTTCTGGGCGCTGGACTACGATGACAGTGCTGACCACCCGGCTAGTAGCGGCAATGTAAAGGAGCATGGGCTCCTTTTCAACCGGTGCCGCCAAGACAGGCGGCGTGGTCAGCATCTTCTTTAGCTCGTGGAAGGCTTGGTCCGCCTGGTCGTTCCACTCGAAATGAGTGGACTTCTTCATGAGTCGGTAGAGGGGGAGGGCCTTCTCTCCGAGCCGGCTGATGAAGCAGTTCAGGGAAGCCAAGCATCCGGTGAACTTCTGGACATCCTGCAGCTTGGTGGGAATCTCCATTCTCTCTATGGCCTTGATCTTCATTGGGTTGCACTCGATGCCATGTTCGGAGACCAGGAAGCCTAGGAGCTGGCCGGCTGGTACTCCGAACACGCATTTCTCGGGGTTGAGCTTGATTTGGAATCGGCGCAAGTTTTCAAATGTTTCTCTGAGGTCTTCAACCAAGGTGCCGCACTTCTCCGTATTCACCACAATATCATCTACATAGACGTGAGCATTTCTGCCGAGCTGCTTGAGGAGGCATTTCTGCATGCAACGCTGAAAAGTGGCACCGGCATTTCTTAAGACGAATGTCATAGTCAGGTAGCAGAAGGCTCCGAATGGTGTGATGAAGGCGGTTTTCAGGCGGTCAGCCAGATCCAGCTTTATCTGGTGGTAGCCTGAGTAAGCATCCAAGAAGCTCAATAGCTCACATTCGGCTGTGGAGTCTATTACTTGATCAATCCTTGGCAAGGCGACGGGATCTTTGGGGCAAGCCTTGTTGAGGCTAGTGTAGTCTATACACATGCGCCACTTGTTATTTTTCTTCAGCACGAGGACCGGGTTGGCGAGCCACTCTGGGAAGAAAACTTCCATAATGAAGCCGGCTGCCAGAAGCCGGGCTATCTCTTCTCCTACAATCCTTCTCTTCTCCTCCGATAGCCAGTGGGGAGGCTATTTGACTGGTTTCACACCTTCTCGGACATGTAGCTTGTGCTCGGCGAATTCCTTCGGCACACCCGGCATATCCTTGGGGGACCATGCGAAGATGTCCCGATTCTCACAGAGGAAATCGGCGAGCTCGCCTTCCTATTTGCTGTCCAGGTTTGCCCCGATGGTGGCAAACCTTTTCTAGGTGATCTGGGTCTAGAGGTACCTTCTTTGTTTCTTTGGCCGACTAAAAAGATCCTTGGGCACCACATTCCTTGGGGTCGGGGGACAGGGCAGCTGCTTGCCGGTCATGGCCACGACTCGGTCTAGTATCTTCTTCTCTTCAGCAATTACAAGGGACTCGGCCAGTCGGCTGCTGGCAGCCACGCACTCGGAGGATTTCTTGTAGTCTCCGGCTACGGTGATGATGCCCTTGGAACTTGGTATCTTCATCTTGAGGTAGGCATAATGGGGTACATCCATGAACTTGGCCAAGGCAGGTCGACCAAGCAACGCGTGGTAAGGGCTATCTAGATCCACCACTGCAAACCACACCGCCTCTCGGCGGAAATGATCCTTGTCCCCGAAGAGGACATCTATCTTGATTTTGCCGATTGGGGAGCAGGACAAGCCGGGTACGATGCCATGGAACATAATCCGACTGGGCATGAGCTGCTTTGTCTTGATGCTCAGCTTCTCCATGGTGTCGCGGTATAGGATATTGATGCTGCTCCCACCATCTATCAGCACACGGGAGAAACGGGCGGCTCGCCTTTCCATAGCAAGGGTGGCGTCCAGAACCAATGCGTAGGGGCCGGGAGACGGCATCACCTCTGGGTGATCTGTCCGGCTCCAGCTAATAGGCCTTTCGGACCAGTGCATGAATTCTGGGTCGTTGGAGGCAACTGCGTTGACTTCTTGGTGTTGTCGGCGCCGGCTTCGCCGATCTTCTGGCTGGCTGGTGAAGACGACATAGGCGGCATGCTCGTCGGGGTACTCGTCTTGAACTGCCCCGACCGCTGGTCGAGCGGCCGGCTGCGGAGGAGCCGGAGGCGGCTGGCCAGCAGGCGGAGGCGGCACCATCCCCTCACCCTTGGAGATTCGTGTGAGCCAATGGCACTTTCTAGTCGTGTGGTTTGAAGGCTTTGCGCCGCTGTGAAACTTGGAGGGGGCATCAAGTGCTTGCTCGTAGGAGAAAGCCGGCTGCCAAGTCGGCCTGCCACCCTTCTGCTTCTTGAGTGCGGGCCGCCCTTCGGGTTGTTCATCTTTGACTGTGGCCACCTACCGACTAGTGGAAGGTTGCAGGCGAGCCTTGCGCTTGTGGTTGTTCTGGTGCGGGCGTCGGCTGGATTCTCTAGCCGACGTCTTGGGACCCGGAGCGAGCACCTTCCCGGAGGCGTCTACTCGGAGCTCGGTCTTCATCGAGGAATCGGCCGTGGCGTATTTATCAGCTATGACCAGTAGCTTGTCAAGCGTAGTCGGCTCATCACAGAGGAGTCGGTGCTTGAGGAGGGTGCCTTCTCGGCACCCGGCGGTGAAGTACTCTACAGCTTGGACCTCGTGCACTCCCTCGCAGGAATTGCGGAGCTCGGCCCAACGCGCGAGGTAGTTGCGAGTCGATTCGCTGGGCCCTTGGACGCAAAAGGAGAGTTGTCGGGGCTTAGGAGCCCGCTTGTAGGTGCTGGTGAAGTTGCGTATGAAGGCTTCAGTGAAGTCTAGCCAGCTGTAGACATTGTATGGCTTGAGGTTGTTAAGCCAGGTGCGCGCTGTGCCTTGGAGCATGAGGGGCACATATTTTACAGCAACACGCCTGTTGCCGTTTGCGATGCTAACCGTGGTGGAGTAGTCGATCAACCAATCTTCCGGCTTCACAGAGCCGTTGTACTTGGGCGTGTCTCTTGGAAGCGAGAACCCTTTGGCGAAGGGCTCGTCGCGGATGCGGGGGCCGAAGCAAGATGGGACGACATCATCTTCTTCTTCTAGGGCCAGGGATTGTGCAAGGCAGTCGATCCGGTGGCGGGCATCATTCTCGTCGACTCCTTCACAGCGACCCAGCCGACCGCTGAGAGTCGGATGCGTGACAGGCGGCGGGGTAGGGTATCTCTCCCCGCGAGGCGGAGGAGGAGGAGGGTTGCCCCACCACTTCACGGCTTGAGGGCGGCCCTCGGCGTCACGCTCGATGGAGATTCGAGTCCGGCTGCGGCTGGCAGCCGGCTCCTTTTCTTTTCTCGCGCGGGTGTTGCCCGTGGTCGGTGTTCGGGATGTCGCGCCGTGCTCTCGGCACGGCGGAGGACTCTCGGAGCGGACGCCGACTTCATGCCGCTTTGTGGCTGCGTCGATAAGTTGCTGGATGCGTCTGGTCATGTAAGGGAGCTCATCAGGCCCCAGCCCATTCAACTCGTCTGCGGCCGCCTGGACGGCGCGCAAGTTCTGGGGAGGCGTGGCATAGACTGGGCGGTCTGATCCCAGCATGTCGGCGATAGCCGCGCCGTGTTTCTTGACGATACCGACGTGGCTCGGCCCATCGGGAGGCAGCGTGCCGAAGGCGGCATGGTCGACCTCGCGCTGGTGATCCTCGGTGAGGCGTCTCATGGTGGGGAGCCTCTGGCCCTCCGTAACGAGGGCGAGGTGGCGCGCCTCCAATGTCTTGGCGTCCGCGTCGGCCGGGACGGGGACGAACAAGTCGTGCAGCGCCGCCTGTAGAGCGTCGTGGGCATTTTTGCCTGAGGGGGCGCCGTGGCTGATAACCAGTACCTCGGTGATGGCGCTGCCGCTACTGTCGGCTCGAGGAAGAGGGTCGTTGATGACCACCACGTTGGTGGGGAAGGCGTGAAGAGATGCCGTGTCGGAGTCGACAAGCATCGGGTCGGTGGAGCCAACCGACTCCAAGTCCGCGGCAAGCTCGCCGGAGAGGTGGAGCTGATCGAGGAGGCTGACGAGGTGGATCTCAAGGCAGTCTGTTCCTGCGTCGGATGCGGGCTCGTCAGAGATGCGAGCCTCGCCAAGAAGATCGGCGAGGCAGCTCGCCGTGCAGGCGTCGGCGACGTCTTGCAGTGCGTCGGGGCAAGCGCCATCGGACGAGCCAGGCTGGCTACGCACATTGGGAAGGAAGAGGGTTCCCGTCCAGAGCAGGTCTCCGAACGACGGTGCACCTGGCCCCACGGTGGGCGCCAAATGTCGGGTGGTTGGTGCGACATATGCCAATGGATATCTTATCATTGTGGGAGCCAATAAAACATCGTTGGTGCCTGGAAACAGGATAAGGCGAAGACATGCACGCCTACGAATCTTACCCAGCTTCAGCGCTCTCCGTGGAGATAACACCCCTAGTGCTGTTCTGCGGGGTCTCCGCATGATCACTAACTCGATGCGTAGCTACAGAATGCTCCTTGAGCTGTTCGGTGAAAGGATGAAGGAGGGCCTGGCCAGCCCACTCCTCTTCTTCTTGTGGTGTTTAAAATCTATCCAAAGAACGATCTCCCCTGCATGGGAACCCTGGGGGGTTTATATAAGCCTACCCCCAGGGGTACAATGGTAATCTGGCTGGGCATGGGCCCTAGCCGTCTGTGTCTACGCCCACCGGCTTCTCCGCCGACTGGTGTGCCCGCCGGCTGCTGACCCTTTGGTCGACAGGCCGGCCCCACCGCTCGGGGGGTCTTGTCGGGGGCTGGTTACTGTTACCTTGCCCCTGGTGACGATGGCTTTGTCGTGGTAAGCATGGCTACGGTGCCACTGTGAGGCGGCTCATCACTGTAGCCTTACCTTCTCTTGTCTCCTTAGTGAAGCACATCCTTGGAGGGAGAGAGCTGGCCGGCTGTTGGAAGCCGGCCATACCCTTGGCCGACTGTGGGAAGCCTGGCCGCCTTTGGGATCTCTCTAACCGAGGGGGCCCGCCACCCACGGGTCATACTGACCGCTCGCCGTGGGTGACGTCACGATCATCGTGGCAACAGTGCCGCGTCGGACGGGGATGGCCACCCCGTACGGTGCACTGTAGCCAGGCGTGCGCCGTGATTCAAGGGTGACAGGCTTTACTGTAGCCACGCCCCGTCTTGTCGCCGTTATGTGGGTGCAGACTCTGAGGGCAAGATCTTAGCCGCCTGTTGAGGGGCCGGCTCCTGGGAGTCGGCCCTTTTATGGCCGGCCTCTGGAAGTCGGCCTTCTCGTGGTCTTGTTTCTCAAGGATTTCAGGGCTGGGCCGCCTTCGCGCAGCCGGCTTGAGAGGTAGCCGGCGAGGGGAAGGTGGCCCCGTGTCTTGGACCCTTGGAGGCTTGATCGGCCTGTAATTTTTCTGAAGTGCCTGGGGAAGCCGGCTAGGCTACCCGGGGTCATTTACTCCGACACCAGCATTATGGGTACCCCGGATATTATTTTGTTGAACTCTTCTGAAGTGGTTTCAGTTCTGGACTTGTTTTGCTGCGGCGTTTATATGCTGCTTTGTTCCCTATATTTGCACTGGTGGCTAACTTTGATGCACAGTGGATGTAATATGTGTAATAGCCGTGATAGCCTAGCATAAGTTGCTTGCTTATTTATTTCCTTGTTGTCTTGTTTATTTGTTTGCTTGTAGTCAGTGCAGTTCTTTTTCCGCGGTTTGCTAGTGGCTGCAATAACCTATTTTTTAAAACTAGGCCACAATAACCATGGGCTAATATTTACTGTAGTGACACTGGGCCTCCTACGGGCCATAGAAACAGTGGGCCTTCTACGGGCAGTAGAAACAGTAGGCCTTCTACGGGCTGTAGAAACAATGGGCCTTCTACGGGCCGTAGAAACAATGGGCCTTCTACGGGACGTAGAAACAATGGGCCTTCTATGGGCATATCATCAATGGGCCTTATACGGGCCATATGATCGATTGGCCAAACATGGGCGAATAACAGGCCGCATTATGGCCATAAACGGGCTAGAGTTGGAATCATGCATTCATGGGCCGACCATAACAGGCCATCATTTTTAGGCCATATTTGATGACGCTATGAAAACGGCCCAACGTATTAACGGACCACAAACGGGCCGACTGTAACCACGGGCTGAATTTGGCCCACAAGCAGAAAATGATAGTAACGGGCCGTAAGTAAACGAATGCTGGAAATGAGCCCAAGAATAAATGGGTTCTGAGAAGGCCGAAAGATAACATGGGCTGGAAACGGCCCAACGGAATAACGAGCCGTTAATGGGTATAAAGTGATACACTGTTCATTACAGGCCAGTTTCACCACAGGCCGTTAATGGGTGTAAAGTGATACACTGTTCATTACGGGCCAGTTTCACCATGGGCCGTTAATAGGCCAAGAGTTACATAGGGCCTCATATGGGTCGAAAGACGTCATGGGCCATACATGGGCCAGAAGTGAAAACGGGATGGAATCATATTGGATGGCCCAGATGACGCTACTAGGCCTAATTCGGATAGGGCGTAACGGGCCTTGGGTTAGCGGGTTGTAAATGGGCTATATGCAAACAGGCCGTAATAGGCTTTCCATGGGCCGGCCCGCCACCTTTTGAGCAAGTCAAACAGGCCGGCCTTTTCAAAGGAATGGGCCTCTGTTGGGCCGTGCCATGTGTCGACGTATCATAGGCGCCTTCTGTCATGACATCTGTCCCAACGATGAGCCAACACGTGTTTCCTCCAGCCAATGATGATTTTACACGTGGAAAATCCCCATTGGTCGGGGCTGTTAACGGGTTATCGGATCCAAAACCAGACCCGATAGCTTAACGGTGTTCCGTTACGATGGATGCCACATGTCGGTCACCCTTGACGAAAGCACTTCTGTAACGCGCGATTTATCGTCATGGAAGTGCACACTTCCATGATGATAATTTTGGTAATGTCATGGAACACTTCTACAACAGCACAGGTATGACTATCTTGATTCTGTCATAAAATCATTATGGATGTACATGCATGACAAAAAACGCGACCTACTTTGACAAACACGTATCATCACGGAAGTGTATTTTTTTGTAGTGTGATCTACCACGAGATCGTAGAGGCTAAACCCTAGAAGCTAGCATATGGTATGATTGTATGTTGTCCTACGGACTAAACCCTCCGGTTTATATAGACACCGGAGGGGGCTAGGGTTACACAGAGTCGGTTACAAGGGAGGAGATCTATACATCCGTATCGCCAAGCTTTCCTTCCACGCCAAGGAAAGACCCATCCGGACACTGGACGAAGTCTTCAATCTTGTATCTTCATAGTCCAACAGTCCGGCTAAAGGATATAGTCTGACTGTCCAGACACCCCCTAATCCAGGACTCCCTCGGTAGCCCCTGAACCAGGCTTCAATGACGATGAGTCCGCGCATAGATTTGTCTTCGGCATTGCAAGGCGGGTTCCTCCTCTCAATATTCCATAAAAGATTTTGAACACAAGGATAGTGTCCGGCTCTACAAAACAAGTTCCGCATACCACCGTAGAGAGAATAATATTTCCACAAATCTAATCTGCTGACATGTTTAGCAACATGACATTATGCCATGGCCCGGTCTTTATTCGAACCGTTTTTCTCAACTAGAATTGCACATATCGCGAAGCTGTTTTGTTGACACGTCTTGTCAAAGCAGATATCGTGTCCCCCTTATTACGGGATTCTCATTAATACGGACGTGGGTAACCCAATTGCGCCCGTTGGTATGAATCCATGATTTTAGGCAAGTCCTAAACAGATACGAGGAGGATGCTTGATATTCACCCTCTTTATAAAGAGGACAAGGCTTGCCCTTTTTCCCTCTCGTGCTCAATCGAATCCTTCCCTCACCTCGTGTTCCAACACCCAAGGCTCAGGTCAGGCGCTTCAGACCTTCAACCATGTCCGGATCCAACCTCCAAGGTCGGTGGATGCCTTCCTCTGTCACAGAGGAAGACATCAAGAAGCTAAGAGAGGCCAGGTATTTGACCCTCGAAATCTCGCACAGGCTGCCTGCTCGAGGGCAGGTCATTCCCACTCTCGAACCTGGCGAGAGCGTTGTATTTATCTCTCACTTCCTGCGAGGGCTAGGCCTCGCTCTGGATCCGTTTGTAAGGGGGCTCATGTTCTTTTATGGGCTGGATTTCCATGACCTGGCCCCGGATTCCCTCCTTCACATCTCGTCGATCATCGTCGTGTGTGAGGCCTTCCTCCGCATTACCCCGCACTTCGGCATGTGGCTCAAGACTTTCAATGTGAAGCCGAAGATGATCAAGGGGCGACACGCAGAGTGCAGAGGTGCTGTGATAAGCAAAAGTGCTAAAGTTCCATGGCCAGAGGGTTCCTTCCCAGAGGTGTCCGGTGTATGGCAACGGGAGTGGTTTTACATCACAGCTCCCCGAAGTGCCAAGTGGGTAGCCGCCCCTACCTTTCTCTCGGGCCCCCCACCACAACTGACGTCATGGATCAACAAGGGGCCGAACTGGGGGCCAGTAAATGATGTGCCGATATTGCATAGTCGCATTCGAGATCTCCTCGAGAGAGATGCCAGCCTGGTTTCGGTAATGCAAGTCATGCTAGTTCGTCGGGTCCCTCCTTGCAAACGTCAACCCCTCCATATGTGGGAGTTGAACACGGAAGGACCGCGAATTATTCAGCACTTCCTCGGCATGACGCTCGAAGAGATGTATAAATTGTTCTTCGGACCACAAATAAAGTGTCCGGACACAACCAAGGATGCGGGTCTGAGCTGTAATCGCCCAGATACCTAGGTAAGTAATCCCGTGGCCGAACATGCTGTCTTTTTGTTTATCATAACATTATTCTGAAAAGTCGCTCCTTGACCAGGACTGGATAACAAAGGCGAAGATGATCAGGTGTTCGGCCCCCCTTCCCGAAGGCTCAGCAAATCCATTACTAGCCAGAATGCTCGAGCTGGTGCCTTATCAGGCGCCCTCAGGGGAAGATAAAGGGGAGAATAAAGAGGCTGAAAGCGGGCCTCGTTCATTATTCATCCAAACCGGGGGAGTTAGCACCTCCGCGAAGGAGGATAACCAGGGAGAAGAATCTGAAATTCCCTCTCCCCAAGGGAGGAAGAGGACCACCTCTGAAGACCCGGAAATAAAGGTTTCCAAGCGGGGGAAGAAATCTTCGCCAGAGGGTCCTGCCTCGGAGGGTACTCTTGCCGCACAGTGTCCGCAAGGGGATCAGCCCTCTACCGAGCTGTAAGTAAACAAAAGGTACTTAATAGTAAAAATATCCTACATTACTTCTGAAGATAATAACCGAAGCATATATCTTGCAGTTCGGATCGTAGACCTTCTCGACAGAGTTCGTCTTTAGGGGATCTTCTTCCAGAGATGATGGAGAGCGAAACACCTCCCCTACCACCCCGCCTCATGAGGCGGGCGACCCTGAAGTGTCGTCGCGGAGGGTTTCTCCTGATCCGCCATGGCCAGAGGGTAATCCTTTGGCCACCCGAAGTCCTCAGTATTCGGCTCCTAAAGAGCGCAACAGAAAGAGTCCGGAACCGTATAGTGTGCAGTCAGACGCACTGAAGGATGTTCTGGAGCAAGCGGCCATCTCAGAAGCACATCGTACGCTAATGGGTATGGTGATTGAAAGGATTTCATCCGCCGAGAGCGGGTTGCATGAAGCTCTTATGAGTCTGCTGAAAGGCTTTGAGGTACGTGAAATAGTGTATGTTTTTGACAGTATCGCACACGTTAGGTGTGCCCTATGCAGATAGTAGCCCCTGAGACTCTGGTTGCTGTCGAGAACGGCGGCAAATGGAGGATCATAGTCCCAGTCAATAATCTGGCCGCCATCATGTGCAGGTGGCTGAAGGTCTGGTGGCTAGCCGGACTGATGAGTTTGCCGAGCTGAAGCAGCAACTTGATGCTGCAGATGCCGACATCGTGCTTGTCAACAAGCGGCTCGACAAGGCATAGGTTATGTGATTTCTCTGGTGATCAACACATAGTAAGAGGAGCATGATGCCAGTATCTTTAATATGTTGTGACTGCAGATGGAGCTGCCACCGTGGAGACCCTTTGGGCGAAACTTGCCCGAGCCAAGGAACAAGCCAGAAATAGCGATGCGGTCGCTCTAAAGGCGGTCGAAGAGCTGAGGGTCGAACATGCCGCGCATTGCCAGAGCAAGGAAAGAATGGCCAAGATGCCTGTTGAGCTGAAAGATGCCGCCGACCGTTACCAGCTTCTTGAAAAAGAAAACCAAGCGAAGGCGACGGACCTAGAGAAGGCCATGGTAGCAGCCAAGGAAGCCCGCTCCAAAATCAGAGCGGTGAAGGAGGAGCTGCGTCAAGCTGGAGATATCATGATTGGGAAGCCCTTTTTGTTGCGGACTAAGTTCGGAGATCCGAAGTATGCCCCTCTTGATGAACTATGGAGTTATGCATACGCATACGTTGATTTGGCGGCAAGTGCTGCTGATGCGACCGAGTACTTCAAAGATCAAAAAGATCGTGAAGTGGAAAAGCTGTTCTGTTCACAGTTCCATGCTCCAGTGCATTTGCTGCTGTTGAATGAGCGAATGGCCGAGTGGGCCGAGCTCCATAGGTTGTCCGGACTTGCCATGAGGTCTGTTGTGGATCATCTGTGGTCGGAAGGGCCAAGGCCGAATAGTTACTTTAGTTTAGTGCAACAATTCCTTGGTGCTATGCCACACATCGATGCTATGAAGAGGTCGGCGTGCATAGAGGGTGCGCGGATGGCACTTTCCCGTGTCAAGACATATTGGGCAGAGATAGAGGCCACCACTATTGCAATACAGGGTTCGGCCGTGGGCCGAGTAGCTGCCGAGCACTATTTTGAAGAAGTCCTTGAAGGCGCTTGTTCGATAGAGGCTCAGTGATCGAAGAATATTATGTTCCAGTGACATGTATTCCCATTGTAAAAACAATGTTTTATTGAATTGTAAGACTGTGTTTATACTTTTGCCTGAAAGTATTATGATTCCTCCTGTGCGGTCGTTTATGTATATATGTATATAACCTGAAAGATTGCAGTTGTCGGCTTCAGCCCCCACGCATATAATGCGGGGGTGTTCGCAAAAGAGCCGTATTCACACTTGATCCAACGTCTTGGTCCATGAAGGAGGTGGTAGCACAGCGAATGAGGTAATCAGACTATACTGCTTTAACACTTTCACTTAGCCATAGGAGTTTGACGGTGGGGATACTATATAGCCCCTGGTATTTCCGCGCTCGTCCGAATACGGAGTGCGTACGTACATGACCGGGAAATGGCCCTTTGTTAATGCGGAGGAATCCCGAAGATTCCGCTAAGTCATCGAGTGGTTGACTAGTCTCGCGCTTTATCATGACAGTCAGTTTTCGGCTTTCTCTACTGAGGTGCTCATCCGGATGAACTAGGGCACAATCGCAGTAGTTCTCCCGGTGCTGGCTTAGCCGATAGAGCGGAACGTAAGGTAGCAAAACACGGGAGCCGGGCAAACCCAACATTCGACCAAAGACATGATTCAGAGCTGATGCATATAAGGCCAAACTCGCGATGTCGAACACTCCCTAAGGTATTCGGTCTTTATAACATATGCCGGGCTGAACAATGCCCTTAATAATAAACCCCGAGTGTCCAGGTACGTGCAATATCCTGACGTGGCCACATGCCAATAATGTCAGCATCCTTTTCGGTTGTATTGAGTATCCGGAGGATGTGAATCAACAAGATATAGTAAAAAAGGTTTACGCAGGATCTTAATCTGTAAAGAAACCTTTGAGCGGGTCCCTGCTGCACGTCTGCGCATGTGTCTCCGTTGTGCCATGTCCTGGATGGGTGTAAAAGAGAAGAACTTAGGTGAAAGTTGTCGTGCCAAAAAAGGTTAGTTATTCTAGATAAACCATTAAAATTCAAGATAAGTCAAGTTGATCCGAACTAGCCCTGATTACACGCGTGAAGCCCCTGGTACCGTCTATGAGGGTTTAACCATCAAACCAATCTCATGTATATGTAGTGATGCGCCAGACTCGTCTAACCATGTCCGCGGTCTTGACGACCTGTCATTTATTCTGGTTGGTGAGGTCGTCTAGTGCTCGGCTGTTAAAGCCGCCGCACGTTCTTCCACGCATAGAGAACGCTCAATATTTCCACTAACTATGATGGTGCCACGTGGACCGGGCATCTTACGCTTGAGAGAAGCGTAATGTGGTACTGCATTAAAACGAGCGAAAGTCGCTCTTTCGAGTAGTGCTTGATAGCCACTTCGGAATGGAGCGATGTAGAAAGTTAACTTTTCGATTAGAAAGTTGTCGGAAGAACCGAATACAACCTCTAGTAATAGAGAGCCCGTTCAATGGGCCTCTAGGCCTGGTATTACTCCCTTGAAGGTAGTATTACTGCGGGATTTTTGTCGAGTCTATCCCCATTTTTCGGACTGTGTCCTGATATATCAGATTTAGACCACTGCCGCCGTCCATAAGGACTCATGTGAGATGGTATCCATTTATTATTGGGTCTAACAGCAAGGCAGCCAATCCTTCATGTCGGATGCTTGTAGGGTGGTCTCTGCGATCGAAAGTGATCGAGTAGGCTAACCAGGGGGTGAACTTGGGGGTGACGGGCTCTACGGCGCGTATGTCTCGGAGTGCATGTTTGCTTCTCCTCTTCGTCACATCGATCATGTTTACTGCTTTAACCTCTGGTGGGATTTTTTTGTCCTCCGTTGCTTTGCTGGCGAGGTTCGTCCTCGTCTTCGCTTGGTGTCTCCCCCCCTTGTGTTCGGCGTTAAGCTTACCGGCCTGCTTGAAGACCCGGCATTCTCTGTGGGTGTGATTTGCAGGTTTATCGGGGGTGCCATGAATCTGACATAGTTTGTCTAGAATCTTGTTTAGGCTAGACGGTCCATCTCTGCTGCCTTTGAAAGGCTTTTTCCGCTGACCAGGTCGAGAGCCCCTGAATCCGGCGTGTACCGCCGTATTATCCGGGCTGTCTTCTTTATTTCGACGCTTACTTTTACTGAGTCGTGGTTTTCCATTTCCATCCCTGACTTCGGATGTGTTTGGGTTGCTGGTGCTACTACGGACTAACCAGCCATCTTCGCCCGCGCAAAAGCGGGTCATGAGGCTTGTCAGGGCTGCCATTGTTCTCAGTTTTTCTTGGCAGAGGTGTCTGGTGAGCCATTCATCTCAGACGCTGTGCTTGAAAGTTGCTAAGGCTTTTGCGTCCGGACAGTCGATGATTTGGTTCTTCTTAGTGAGAAACCTGTTCCAAAGCTTTCGGGCTGACTCTCCGGATTGTTGAATTATATGACTTAAATCGTCTGCATCTGGAGGTCGGACATAGGTCCCTTGGAAATTAGCCCGGAAAGCATCCTCGAGCTCCTCCCAACTTCCAATTGAGTTTTCGGGGAGGCTTTTCAGCCAGTGCCGAGCTGGTCCTTTAAGCTTGAGGGGCAAGTACTTGATGGCGTGGAGGTCATCTCCGCGAGCCATATGGATATGGAGGGTAATGTCCTCAATCCAGACCCCAGGGTCTGTGGTCCCGTCGTACGCCTCTATGTTCACTAATTTGAATCCTTCTGGGAATTTGTGGTCCAACACCTCATCGGTGAATCATAGGGGGTGTGTGGCACCCCTGTATTTGGATGTATCATGGCGTTCGGGCGGTTGTAGTATTCGGTTTTGATTTTGTGCCAGAGCGTGCTTCCTAGATCCATAGATGGATCTGGTCATACCAGATTTTTGGCGCAAGTCCTCACGTAGATCATGTGTTGACTTATGTGCGGCCTTGTTAGCCGCTCTATCACGGTCACAAGGTGGTTGATTCGGCCGGTTGGCCATTTCATTTTTCGGCTGTGTGGGCTCTAAGGCCTCATCGTCGAATTTAGGTAATAGCTTACGCTTTGGATAGCTCTTTGTGTGGTAACTTCCACCATACTTTTCTTCGTTGTCGAGCACTTTGTTCCTCCTGCTGTTGAGCATATTTTGTGCGGCCTTAAGCCTTTGCTTCTGCTTCTTCAGACTCCTCGCTGTGGCAATAAGCCTTCTGCGAAGGTTCTCTTGCTCCACTTGTGTTTGTGGGATGATGTGTGCATCTTTGTCTGCACTGTTTTCCTCCCCAGAGGGGGTTTGATGAGGTTTATGCTCGGCGTAGCCGTGTTCGGACATCGGATCCATACTGTGTTCGCCTTTTGCGGTTTCGTCGTGCTCTGCCGCTGGTTCGATGTGGTCGTCGTTTCCTCTGGAGTCGATTGGAGTGTTATTTCTCTTGCGCTGTTATCGTTGTTTTTGCCGAGGCAGGATTTTGAGCGGCGCCTACGCTGATGCTTTTATTGCTTCTCAAGGGAGCTATTCTTCGCTGCATCCTGCCGTTTTTCGTCATTGTTTTCTTTGGGTGTATCCACCATGTATATGTCATCTGGTGAAGTGGTTTTCCAGCGCCCTGTGGGTACTGGTTCCTGTTCCTCTCCTGTATCGTCGTCCATGCCGTCGATGTTTTCGGAGTCAAAATCGAGCATGTCGGTTAAATCATCGACCGAGGCTACTAAGTGGGTGGTGGGTGGGCAGCGAATTTCTTCATCGTCCGCATCCCATTCTAGCCGGACATAGTTCGGCCAAGGTTCTCCTGACAAGGTGAAAGTGCAACTATCCCTAGGTGGTTTTGGTAATTCATAACAACATATAGCTCATTGAGCTAATGCTATTCCAAGATGATTATTTCAGGAAAGCTCAATGATTGGCATGGCATGGATGTGAAAGTGGAACCCTCAAAATGCTAAGGACAAAGGATTGGCTCAAGCTCAAAGGCTCAAGACTCTTCATTTTATATTTTAGTGATCCAAGATCACATTGAGTCCATAGGAAAAGCCAATACTATTAAGGAGGGATGAGGTGTTGCTTAATGAGCCTCTTGCTTCATGTGCTTAGTGATATGCTCCAAAACCCTCAACTACTTTCCCATATCCACATATGAACCTAAACTCTAAGCCAAACTCGGTCCTACCGATTTTTCCTATCCGGCGCCACCGAGTTTCACTTGTCATTAGCCACTGCCAAAACCCTAGCAATTCGGTTCTACCGATAAGGTTCTCGGTCCCACCGAGATGGGGTTGCAAACTCTCTGTTTCCCTTTCGTAACTTTTCGGTCCCAACGAAAGAGCGAACCGGTCCCACCGAGATTTCAATGTAAACTCAGTGTTTCCCCTTTGTAACTTTCGGTCTCACCGAGTTCCACTCGGTCCCACCGAAAGAGCAAATCGGTCCCACCGAGTTTGCCTGACCAACTCTCTAGTTAGCCAATTACCAAATTCGGTCTCACCGAGTTTGTGTAATCGGTCTCACCGAGATTACGTTATGCCCAAACCCTAACCGAATCGGTCCTACCGAGTTGCATGTCAGTCCCACCGAAATTCCTAACGGTCACTAGGTTTACATTTTCGGTCTGACTGAGTTTTATGATTCGGTCCCATCGAGATTGGAAAACTGTGTAACGGTTGGATTTTGTGTGGAGGCTATATATACCCCTCCACCTCTTTCTCATTCCGAGAGAGAGCCATCAGAACACACACATCATTCCAACTCATTTGTTCTGAGAGAGAACCACCTACTCATGTGTTGAGATCAAGACATTCCATTCCTACCATATGAATCTTGATCTCTAGCCTTCCCAAGTTGCTTTCCACTCAAATCTTCTTTCCACCAAATCCAAATCCTATGAGAGAGAGTTGAGTGTTGGGGAGACTATCATTTGAAGCACAAGAGCAAGGAGTTCATTACCTACACACCATTTGTTACTTCTTGGAGAGTGGTGTCTCCTAGATTGGCTAGGTGTCACTTGGGAGCCTCCGACAAGATTGTGGAGTGAACCAAGGAGTTTGTAAGGGCAAGGAGATCGCCTACTTCGTGAAGATCTACCGCTAGTGAGGCAAGTCCTTCGTGGGCGATGGCCATGGTGGGATAGACAAGGTTGCTTGTTCGTGGACCCTTTGTGGGTGGTTGCTTCTCCGTGGACCCTTCGTGGGTGGAGCCCTTCGTGGACTCGCGCAACCGTTCCCCTTGGGTGGAGCCCTGTGTGGACTCTCGCAACCGTTACCCTTCGTGGGTTGAAGTCTCCATCAACGTGGATGGAGGATAGCACCACCTATCCGATCCACGGGAAAAACATCCGTGTCTCCAATAGCGTTTTAATTCTCCAAACCCTTCCCTTTACATTCTTGCAAGTTGCATGCTTTACTTTCCGCTGCCTATATACTCTTTGCATGCTTTCTTGAATTATGTGACGATTACTTGACTTGTCCTAAAATAGCTAAAATCTGCCAAGAACTAAAATTGGGAAAAGGTTAAGTTTTTATTTGGTCAAGTAGTCTAATCACCCCCCCTCTAGACATACTTTCGATCCTACAAGTGGTATCAGAGCTTTGGTCTCCATTTGCTTGATCTCCATAGCTTTTGGTGGTCATAGCCTTGGTTTCACAACCTAGGAGAGTATGGCGTCTAGCGAGGGAAATTATCACCGTAGAGGTCCTTACTTTGATGGTACTAATTTTGCTAGTTGGAAGCATAAAATGAAAATGCATATTCTTGGACATAACCCCGCCGTTTGGGCTATTGTGTGTGTTGGTTTGCAAGGTGACTTCTTTGACGGGAAAGAACCAAACCGTGAAGCTACCGCGGATGAGTTGAAGATGTTGCAATACAATGCTCAAGCTTGTGATATTCTCTTCAATGGATTATGCCCCGAAGAATTCAACAAAATCAGCCGCCTTGAGAATGCAAAGGAAATTTGGGACACTTTGATTGATATGCACGAAGGTACCGACTCCGTCAAGGAATCCAAGTTGGATGTGCTTCAAAGCCGACTTGACAAGTTCAAGATGAAGGATGGTGAAGGTGTCGCTGAAATGTACTCTAGGCTTGCTCTCATCACAAATGAGATTGCCGGCTTAGGAAGTGAAGAGATGACCGATAAATTCATCATCAAGAAGATCCTAAGAGCCTTGGATGGAAAATATGATACCGTGTGCACATTGATCCAAATGATGCCCAATTACAAAGATCTCAAGCCAACGGAAGTGATTGGAAGAATTGTTGCTCATGAGATGTCACTTAAGGATAAAGAGGAACTTCACAACAAATCAAGTGGTGCCTACAAAGCCTCATGTGAAGCCCCTACATCATCAAGTGAGAAACAAGACTTCAATGAAGAATTGAGCTTAATGGTGAAGAACTTCAACAAGTTCTACAAGAATAGAAGCAAAGATAGAAGCTCCAAATCAAGGTCCTACAATGACAAAAGATCTTCTAGTCGAGAGCAAAACTGCTACAATTGTGGAAGACCCGGACACTATTCCAATGAGTGTACGGCTCCCTACAAGAGAAGAGAAGATTCTCCAAAAAGAAGAAGCAAAGGATCACCACCAAGAGAGAGAAGGAGTAGAGATGATCGTTATGAACAAAGATACTCATGGAGAAGCAAGGATTCAGAAAGGAAGGAAAAATCATCAAAGAGCTACACAAGACGAAGACATCAAGCTCATGTTGGTGAATGGGTATCCGGCTCCGACTCCGACAGCCACTCCGAGAGAAGTTATCACTCCGACTCCGAAGATACTCAAGACGAAGGTGTTGCCGGTCTAGCACTTGTGTCAACCGATTCCTATTACATATTTGACTCACCAAATGAAGGAATTGGAAGATGCTTCATGGCCAAAGGTCCTAAGGTAACACACCCCGAGTATGTTGATTTCAATAGTGATGAGGATGACTTGTTAGGAGATGATTTGATTGGTGACAACTCTAGTGATGAATACTATTATGAAAGACCAATTAATCATGCTAATCAAGATAAAACGAGTGACAATGATAAGGAGAAGATTGAGGCCCTAACTAAAGAACTAAAAACTCTTAAGTTAGCTCATGACACTATCTTCGAAGATCATCGAGAACTTTTAAGAGCTCATGAGAAGCTACGCTTTGAAAAGCTCAATCTTGAGCAAGAGCATGAGTTCTTAAAGGCAATCAATGATGATCTCCGCAAGAAAAGTTCTTCTTACATTGCCAAGCGTTTACTCTTATCCACTTACATGCCTCAAGTCAAGTCTAACAAGAAAGATTCTTCCACTAGTAGTAACAATGATCATGCTAAATCCAATATTGTTGCTTATAGTAGTTCTCTTGATTCCACTAATGACTCTCTTAGCCAAGTTACACTTGAGCAAGAAAATAGCTTATTGAAGGGAATTATAGAGAAAGGAGTGTACAAAAGCCTTGCCGGGAGTAAGCAATTCGAGGAAATTGTGCGCAAGCAAGGAATGCACCGGAAGAATCAAGGTGTTGGTTTTGAACGAAAGTTCAATGCCAATGGAGTTGAGTGGGAAGAAGATCAATACCCCAAGACAAAGTTTGTCCCTCAACAAGAGAAGTATACTTCTTTCAAGGGGACACAAGCTCAAGATGATCTTCCACCACAAGACTACGAGCAAAAAGGCAAGGACAAGCTTCAAGAGGAAATTGATGCATTTGAAGAAGCTCCCAAGACCTTAGTCAAGTGGATTCCCAAGACTACTTCAAGCTCTACTTCATCAAGTACGACTACAACTCCAAGGATTCCCATCAAGATGATGTGGATCCAAAAGAAGAAGAACTAGAGAGTTCTTGAGGGTGACTCCGCCAACATACTTCACTCTTATCATTTTGGCAAGAACAAGTGCAATCAACTTCCACATCTTGCACTAGTTCAAGGAGTCACAAACCCTCTTGTTGGTAAGACAAGGGACAAGGTAACCTAAAGTTTTCATGGACATCATCTTGTGTGTGCATCACTCTATGTCTATGGATATCCTTGTTTGTTCCTTGTGGGACTAACCCATGTAGGTATTGAAAGTGCAATTCACTCAAATGGATAGCTCCAAGAGATCTACATCAACATTGAGCATCCACATCTTCAATATCTACATGAAGTCATCATCGACAAAAACCCAAGGTTAGTTCATCCCTCTTAGGGGGGATATCACATCTAGGGGGAGCTTTAATCTAAGACTTAAGCTAAAGCAACTCTAAAGATGTGAACAAAACAATGCCTTATGTAAAAGTGGTAACCCCACTTGAGCTTAAACGATGAGTATGACCTACGATCAAGTGTTCTCACTTGACTCGTAAGTCAATGTACTCATATATAGATGACCTAGTCATCGCAAATTGCTTGATAGATGCTAGAATTGGTTGTGCATGCTTTGCCACATATTTCATTTGCTATCTTATTGTGTGAGCATGCTGATTGCATATTTTACTCATTCGAGGACATCCACTTGTTGCTTTGATTGTTTGGCTTTATCTTCTTTTGCCAAGTGGATGGACAAGAATGCCTAAGAACCTCTCTAGCTATCTATGCTTTTCTCGTCTCAAACTCTATTCATGCTGCATCACAAAATTTGATCAAGTCAGATTCGAACCACTCTGTGTGAGGAGCGCTCGGAGTCCCCGATTCGTCATAGACTTAAACTTCCAAAACCTCTTTATGAATCTCGGTCTGACCGATACTCCATTTTCGGTCCTACCGAGTTCATTAAGTTGATCTAGGTTTTCGATCTCGGTGCAACCGATTTGAACTTCTCGGTCACACCGAGTTGCAAAAACTGCACACAGTTTTGCATCTCGGTGCCACCGAGTCGTTCCACTCGGTCACACTGATAGGGTAGGGCTATATATAGTGACAGGCAGAATTTTGGAAATTTCTCCGAAACCTCCTCGCCCGCGCGCTAGCCTCCTCTGCCCCCGAGGTCTCCGGATCGTCTCCTCGCCGCCAGCAGCCTCCAGTCGCTGGTCTTCGCCGCCGTCAACGGATTTCTGCCCCGCCATTCCCGCCATAGCAAGTCCACGCTGAACTAGGGTATGGACTTGATCTTTGTGCTATTCCTCAATCTGATTCCTAGCACATTGTGATCATCATGTTTCTTGCCACGTTTGATAAACTTCTATCCAGTCAAAATGCTCATAGATTAGGTTTAATTCGAAAATTCTAGGTTTAGGTTTCCGCCGTAACCATCTCGGACCCACCGATCTGGCTTTTGCCATTGCACAAGTGAAACTCGGTCTGACCGAGAATAACTTATCGGTGCGACCGATTTTGGAATTCTGTGAACCCCTAGCAGTCTCGGTGCCACCGAACTGTGACTCGGTCTGACCGAGTTCACCAGTTCTGGTGCCAAAACTGCTTTGGTGTCACCGAGTTTGAAAATCGGTAGATCCGAGATGCTTTCTGTGGAAAACTAAAACTAAGTTTTTGAGTTAATCTTTTGCAAAAATCTCTGCTTTTTGTGATGCTCATCCACTCTATCTTATCCATAATCTATTCACAGGGTCAGCAGTCAGTGAGCAACATGTCTGATCAAAGCGACAGCCAGAATGTGTCTGAGCAGCAAGTTGTGATGAGTGAGGGCACTAGCCCCTCAAGTTCTTCTGATGAAGGCAGCAGGAGCACACCCAGCAATCTGCCTAAGGCTGCCACACGTCAAAGGAAGAAGAGAACGTCTGATTCTGAGGATGAAGACTATGTGGCAGAGGAAGAGGCCACTTCCAAAAGGGTTGAGCCAGCTCAAGGCTCAAAGCCAGGCCTGAAAGTCAAGAGGCCAGCAGGCAGGCAGCCAATGTCAAAGGCTAGAGCCTCAACTGAGAAGCCTGCACCTGCTCCCATTGAGCCTGTTGCAGCTGAGGGCAAAAAGACGAAAGAGAGAGTAAAAAAGACCGTAGCCAAAGTGCTTGGGAGAGCCTCCATCATGGTAGAAGAGGAGGAGGAAGAACAGGCAGCTGCACCAGCGCCCAAGGCACCCAAACTTATGGGAGATGCCATAAGGTCAGGGGGAGCTGCTTCCAAGGCCAAGCCAGCTCCAAAGCCTAAGAGTGCACCCAAGAGAAATACAAGGAGTATACCTGCTGCAGAAAAGAACAAGGCCCCAGTGCCTGAAGCCATTGAAGAAGAGGAAGAGAATGTGCTTAGAAAGCTCAAGCCCAAGATCCCAGACCACAACGATGCTCATCCTGTGGCTGAGGACATGAAGCTCAGGAGAGACTCAAGGCTCAGGAAATGGAGAGAAGCAGATCCATATGCCTCTAGGAGAAGGACTGCCCTGGACTACAGATTTCACACAAAGGAGCAACAAGATTTTTACGAGACTGTTTTTCTTGACAAGAAGCCAATTGTTTGTGACATGAGATGGGTCGACTGGACCTACATCAAGGAGAATGAGGAGTACTTCCCAGGAGTTCAGGACAGCTTCAGAGCGCGTGGAGTAGAGGACTTTGTTGGGCAGAAGCTCACAAAGTGGAACGAGGAACTCATCATGCAGTTCTACTCCACAGCTCACTTTTATCCAGACGAGAGGATCACATGGATGTCAGAGGGTACAAGGTACCAATCTACAGTGGTTGAGTGGGCACAGATCATCAATGCCCCAGAAGAGCAAGATGAGGACTTGGACATCTATGCCAAGAAGAAGATGGACCATAACTCCATGTCCAACATGTACAAGGAAATTCCCAATGAAGCTCTTGACACATTCAAGTTTGGCTCAGTGCACTATCTGCTATCAAGATTGCCCACTATCAATTGGATACTAAGGCACACTCTGTTGCCTAAGTCTGGAGATCACAAGATGATCAAAGGCCATGCTATCAACTTGCTACATGTGTTTGATGTGCCTCAGAAATTCAAGGTCATGAGTCTCATTGTGGAAACCATTAAGAGGACAGCTGCAGATCAGAAGAGGAGCTGTGGATATGCCCCTCAGATTCAGGAGCTCATCAACTCCAAGATGGGCATGGGCATATACTTGTTGGATAAGGAACACCTGCCCATCCGTCCAGATTTTGAGAACAATGAAGTTGTGATGACAGAGAATGAGCCATCATCTGCACAAGCATATGCAAAGAAGGAGAAGGCGAAGAAGGAAAAAGTTGCCAGGATGCCTACTCAAGAGGAGGCATCTGACTATTTCTTGAAGTCCAAGCAAGAGCAGCTCAGTTACTTGATTGCATCCACGCTGAGAATTGAGCAAAGTCTAGCCAACCTCACTAAGAATCAGCAGAGCCTAGAGAGGATCATGGAACAAAAGTTCTATGACTTGGATGTCAAGGTAACAGAAGTTCGGTCTGTAGTGGAGCAGCTCCAGGAGGACATGAATGAGAGGAGAGGAAGGACTACCACTCATGCTTTTTCTAGAGTGCCACGAGGCCCGAGGTCGTCTGCACTGCCAGTCGCTGACACCGGAGCCACTACTTCAGCACCAGCTTCAGCCTCAGCTCCAACTCCTACGACTACTTCAGCATCTACAGAAGCCTTCGTCCTTGGAGTGATCCGGACTCCACCACCACCTGAAGATCAAGCCTGAGTGACGACTTAGCACTATGCATTTTCTAGGAACTTTTTGGTAACTTGTTGCCAAAGGGGGAGAGGATGTATAGATCATAGGCTTCGAGAGAGAGTGTTGCTTTTCTCTCTTGTTTATTTGGTGGTTTCTTCAAACTTTGTTTGCTTGTGTGTGAGATACTATGTCATTATTTGTGACACATCGATGATCATGTGTTTGATCATAAGCTACACTTAATGTTTGCTTGATGCTTGTTTAAATATTATCATTATATCTATCGTTTGTGATCATTCACTATTCTTGGTGATGAGTGCATCTATTTCAATCTTATCATTTTGAGTGCTCCACCAAGATGTATGTGACATGGAAGAGTAACCCATAACTCTAACTCTTTGTGCATTTGCAGTCCAAAGCAAATTTTAAATATGCACAAATTTAGGGGGAGCTCTTACTTATCACATGCTTCTCAAAGCGACGATATATTTCATGCTTATTATCTTTTGTCGAAGCTTTGATCTATATGTTGTCATCAATTACCAAAAAGGGGGAGATTGAAAGTGCAACTATCCCTAGGTGGTTTTGGTAATTCATAACAACATATAGCTCATTGAGCTAATGCTATTCCAAGATGATTATTTCAGGAAAGCTCAATGATTGGCATGGCATGGATGTGAAAGTGGAACCCTCAAAATGCTAAGGACAAAGGATTGGCTCAAGCTCAAAGGCTCAAGACTCTTCATTTTATATTTTAGTGATCCAAGATCACATTGAGTCCATAGGAAAAGCCAATACTATTAAGGAGGGATGAGGTGTTGCTTAATGAGCCTCTTGCTTCATGTGCTTAGTGATATGCTCCAAAACCCTCAACTACTTTCCCATATCCACATATGACCTAAACTCTAAGCCAAACTCGGTCCTACCGATTCTTCCTATCCGGCGCCACCGAGTTTCACTTGTCATTAGCCACTGCCAAACCCTAGCAATTCGGTTCTACCGATAAGGTTCTCGGTCCCACCGAGATGGGGTTGCAAACTCTCTGTTTCCCTTTCGTAACTTTTCGGTCCCAACGAAAGAGCGAACCGGTCCCACCGAGATTTCAATGTAAACTCAGTGTTTCCCCTTTGTAACTTTCGGTCTCACCGAGTTCCACTCGGTCCCACCGAAAGAGCAAATCGGTCCCACCGAGTTTGCCTGACCAACTCTCTAGTTAGCCAATTACCAAATTCGGTCTCACCGAGTTTGTGTAATCGGTCTCACCGAGATTACGTTATGCCCAAACCCTAACCGAATCGGTCCTACCGAGTTGCATGTCAGTCCCACCGAAATTCCTAACGGTCACTAGGTTTACATTTTCGGTCTGACTGAGTTTTATGATTCGGTCCCATCGAGATTGGAAAACTGTGTAACGGTTGGATTTTGTGTGGAGGCTATATATACCCCTCCACCTCTTTCTCATTCCGAGAGAGAGCCATCAGAACACACACATCATTCCAACTCATTTGTTCTGAGAGAGAACCACCTACTCATGTGTTGAGATCAAGACATTCCATTCCTACCATATGAATCTTGATCTCTAGCCTTCCCAAGTTGCTTTCCACTCAAATCTTCTTTCCACCAAATCCAAATCCTATGAGAGAGAGTTGAGTGTTGGGGAGACTATCATTTGAAGCACAAGAGCAAGGAGTTCATTACCTACACACCATTTGTTACTTCTTGGAGAGTGGTGTCTCCTAGATTGGCTAGGTGTCACTTGGGAGCCTCCGACAAGATTGTGGAGTGAACCAAGGAGTTTGTAAGGGCAAGGAGATCGCCTACTTCGTGAAGATCTACCGCTAGTGAGGCAAGTCCTTCGTGGGCGATGGCCATGGTGGGATAGACAAGGTTGCTTGTTCGTGGACCCTTTGTGGGTGGTTGCTTCTCCGTGGACCCTTCGTGGGTGGAGCCCTTCGTGGACTCGCGCAACCGTTGCCCTTGGGTGGAGCCCTGTGTGGACTCTCGCAACCGTTACCCTTCGTGGGTTGAAGTCTCCATCAACATGGATGTAGGATAGCACCACCTATCCGAACCATGGGAAAAACATCTGTGTCTCCAATAGTGTTTGAATTCTCCAAACCCTTCCCTTTACATTCTTGCAAGTTGCATGCTTTACTTTCTGCTGCATATATACTCTTTGCATGCTTGCTTGAATTATGTGATGATTACTTGACTTGTCCTAAAATAGCTAAAATTTGCCAAGAACTAAAATTGGGAAAAGGTTAAGTTTTTATTTGGTCAAGTAGTCTACACCCCCCCTCTAGACATACTTTCGATCCTACACAAGGAGAGAGACCTTAATGAATTTAGCACATCGTCGAAAGGCGAGTGTTGAAAGATATTCATGGAGGTGAACTCCATGATCGGCGCCCAATCGGATTCGATAGGCACGGATGCAGGCGGCTCGGAGTCCGTGGCCGGGGACAAATCCAGTGGTTCGGCAACACGGCTCTCGTAAGGGGTGAAGTCAGTATCCAACTCCATCGCCACTAAGAGTGCGGCCTCCATGGTGGGGTCTATCCCTCCGTACTCGGATTGCGCAATTTGCTCCGGTTTGAAGGCCGGAGTAGTTGCAGATGCGATCTCCCGAACACTGTCCGACGACAGAGTTACGTCAAGCTTGTCGTGATTGTGCGGCGCACCTGACATGGGCTCGAATCCGTCGAAGATCAAGTCTCCACGGATGTCGGCAGTGTAGTTTAAGTTTCTGAACCTGACCTATTGGCTAGGGGCGTAGCTCTCGATCTGCTCCAGATGGCCAAGCGAATTGGCCCGCAGTGCGAAGCCGCCGAATACGAAGATCTGTCCGGGGAGGAAAACCTCACCCTGGACCGCATCGTTACTGATGATCGAAGGGGCCATCGAGCCTTATGGTTACAGCATAGTGGAACTCTCAATGAAAGCACCAATGTCGGTGTCAAAACCGGCGGATCTTGGGAAGGGGGTCCCGAACTGTGCGTCTAAGGCAGATGGTAACATGAGGCAGGGGACATGATGTTTACCCAGGTTCGGGCCCTCTTGATGGAGGTAATACCCTACGTCCTGCTTGATTGATATTGATGATATGAGTATTACAAGAATTGATCTACCACGACATCATAGAGGCTAAACCCTAGAAGCTAGCCTATGGTATGATTGTATGTTGTCCTACGGACTAAATCCTCCGGTTTATATAGACACCAGAGGGGGCTAGGGTTACACAGAGTCGGTTACAAGGGAGGAGATCTATACATCCGTATCGCCAAGATTGCCTTCCATGCCAAGGAGAGTCCCATTCGGACACGGGATGAAGTATTCAATCTTGTATCTTCATAGTCCAACTGTCCGGCCAAAGGATATAGTCCGGTTGTCCGGAGACCCCCTAATCCAGTACCCCCTCATGCATGAACATGTGCCATGTCAAGCCACTCAAATCGTTCAAAAGAGGATACCACCCTATCATACCACATCACAACCATTTTAATAGCATGTTGGCACGCAAGGTAAACCATTATAAGCTCCTAGCTAATTATACATGGCATAAGCAACTATAATCTCTAATTGTCATTGCAAACATGTTTATTCATAATAGGCTGAATCAGGAACGATGAACTAATCATATTTACAAAAACAAGAGAGGTCGAGTTCATACCAGCTTTTCTCATCTCAATAAGTTCATCATATAATCATCATTATTTCCTTTCACTTGCACGATTGAATAGTGTGGATAATAATAATAGTGTACGTGCATTGGACTAAGCTGGAATCTGCAAGCATTCAATTCAAGAGAGAAGACAAGCTAATATGGCCTCTTTGTTAGATCAACAATAATGCATTTGAGAGCCACTTAACATTTTCATTATGGTCTTCTCCTCTCAACCCCCAAAGGATAAGAAAAGAAATAAAACTATTTACACGAGAAAGCTCCCAACAAGCAAAAGAAGAACGATAAATCTTTTTGGGTTTTCTTTTTAATTACTACTACAGGCATGGAAAGTAAACTACCTAAAAGCTACAACTAATTTTTTGGGTTTTTTCTTAAGGTTTATCAAACACACAAGAAGAAAGCATAAAAAGGGAAATAAACTAGCATGGATAATACAATGAAAAAGTATGAGCACCGACAACTAGCATGAGTGTGTGAACAAGAATGTAATGTCGGTGAGAGATGCGTACTCCCCAAAGCTTAGGCTTTTGTCCTAAGTTGGTCTATGGCCACGGCTGGCCTGGCGGATATCCAAAGTTGTAACTGGGGTCGTACTGTGATGCAGCAGCTATTGCCTCATGAGCGGCCGCTTGGAGGCAAGCCGTCTCCGTCCTCCTCTTATACTCGTCTGCCTCCTCCCTGGTTATAACATATCTCCCTTTTGCCTGAAAGTCAAGTAAAGTAGAAGCACGGACAATGACGTGATAGGTGCGTCGTCTGTCAAAGATTAGTCGGTACTGGAGGAACTGATCGTTCCTCTCAACAAACTGATGACGAACCATAGCCTCATAACCTAAATAAACAGGAGGCAACTCAATATCATACCCACGTATGGGTATATCAAGAAAATTAGCTAGACGGGTTGCATAAATTCCACCGAAGAAATCCCCATTAATTCTATTATTATGCAACCTACGCGCAACAATGGCTCCCAAATTATAATGTTTATCTCCTAATATAGCACTCCTGAGAACACTGAGGTCAGGGACACACATATGACATGCTTCATCCTTACCATTTATGCACCTACCTATGAAGAGAGAAAAATAATGTATAACAGGAAAATGAATGCTCCCTATGGTAGCTTGTGTTATATCTCTAGATTCCCCCATAGTTATACTAGCAAGAAAATCTCTAAACTCATATTTGCGAGGTTCACTAGTGCTACCCCATTGTGGAAGTTTGCAAGCAGTATTAAAATCCTCTAAGTCCATAGTATAACAATTTTCACAAAGATCAAACAAGACAGTTTGAGAATTGCGTGATGATGTAAATTTAAACCTTCTCAGAAAGGAATCAGTGAGATAGTGGTACTGACGACACTTATCTACCTCGAAGCTCTCAAGATCAGCATTACGCACATATGCGTGAAATTCCTCCTTGATTCCTGCTCGAACCATAAAGTCCTTTGACGGCCATTCACAAGCCCGCACTTGAGCTTCCCTCGGTGGTTCCTCGTTCGCATCGCGTATTGCGAGCCTGGGTCCTTGCTTCCTTGAATGACCACCTTGGTACATTTTCCTAAACATATTTCTTCCTATGATTTTTTTTTGAAATTTTTAGTAACTTTAAAATAAAAGTGAACCAAGCTCAGCAAAATTGATAGAAACTACTCCCACATGTGCCTAGAGGATATATCATGCATTAAAACTACTTTTGACCATATAAATTTGACATGCAAGCTCAAGAACAGGGTCACCCAAGCAGCAAAAATTTGCAATGAATAAAGCACTAGAACTAAAACTAATTGGACCATTGGAGGAGTCACATACCAAAGAACAATCCCCCGAAGCAGTTTTGTGAATGGAGCTTTGAGCTAGGAGATCGAAAATGGCAGCAAGATGAGCTAGAACTCGTGCTTGAGCTAGTTGGTGATTTTTTGGGGAGGAAGAAGGAGTGTGTGGTGGCTGGAATAAGTGGAGGGGAGCCACCATGGGCCCACGAGGCAGGGGCGCGCCCTGGACCCTCGTGGCCAGGTGCTTGCTCCCCCTATTGTGTTCTCAGTGCCAGATATTCTCAAATATTCCAGAAAAAATCATATTTAAATTTCAGGGCATTTGGAGAACTTTCATTTTCGGGGTATTTTTTATTTCATGGATAATTCAGAAAACAAACATAATATAATATTTTTTCTTTATTTAATATAAATAATAGATAGTAAAAAGAGGGTACAGAGAGTTGTGTTTCTAACTTCATCCATCTCATGCTCATCAAAAGGAATCCACTAACAAGATTGATCAAGTCTTTTTAACAAACTCATTCCGAATAACATGGAACCAGAGAAATTGCGAATAACACTAGGTTACCTCAACGGGGATATGCATGTCCCCAACAATAAGAATATCATATTTCTTCTTGACAGTAGGTAGAGGATACTCAAATCCTCCAAAAATAATCGATGGAATTTTTCCAATATAATTGATACTGTGGACTTGAGGTTGTTTCCTCGGAAAGTGTACCGTATGCTCATTAGCATTAACATTAAAAGTGACATTGCCTTTGGTGCAATCAATAACAGCCCCTGCAGTATTCAAAAAGGGTCTTCCAAGAATAATATACATACTATCGTCCTCGGGAATATCAAGAATAACCAAGTCCGTTAAGATATATAGTAACATTTGCAACCACAACAGGCACATCCTCACAAATATCGACAGGTATAGTAGTTGATTTATCAGCCATTTGCAAAGATATTTCAGTAGGTGTCAACTTATTCAAATCAAGTCTACGATATAAAGAGAGAGGCATAACACTAACACCGGCTCCAAGATCACATAAAGCAGTTTTAACATAGTTTCTTTTAATGGAGCATGGTATAGTTGGTACTCATGGATCTCCAAGTTTCTTTGGTATTCCACCCTTAAAAGTATAATTAGTAAGCATGGTGGAAATTTCAGCCTCCGATATCTTTCTCTTATTTGTAACAATATCTTTCATATACTTAGCATAAGGATTCATTTTAAGCATATCGGTCAAACACATACGCAAAAAGATAGGTCTAATCATTTCAGCAAAGCGCTCAAAATCCTCATCATCCTTTTTCTTGGATGGTTTAGGAGGAAAAGTCATGGGTTTCTGAACCCATGGTTCTCTTTCCTCACCGTGCTTCCTAGCAACAAAGTCTCTCTTATCATAACATTGATTCTTTGATTGTGGGTTATCAAGATAACCAGCAGGTTCAATCTCCACATCATTGTCATTACTAGGTTGAGCATCAACATGAACATCATTATTAACATTATCACTAGGTTCATGTTCATTACAAGGTTGTGTTTCAGCATCAGAAATAGAAATATCATTGGGATTCTCAGGTGTGTCAACAACAAGTTCACTACAAGCATGCAAAGTCCTATCATTTTTCTTTTTCTTCCTTTTAGAAGGACTAGGTGCATCTATATTAGTTCTCTAAGAATCTTGCTCAATTCTCTTAGGATGACCCTCAGGATACAAAGGTTCCTGAGTCACTTTACCTCCTCTAGTTGCAACTCTAACAGCAAAGTCATTATTTTTACTATTCAATTCATTGAGCAAATCAGTCTGAGCTTTAAGTACTTGTTCTACTTGAGTGATAACCATAGAAGCATGTTTACTAATAAGTTTAAGTTCACCCTTAACATTAGCCATATAATCACTCAAGTGTTCAATCATATAAGCATTATGTTTTAATTGTCTCCCAACATAAGCATTAAAATCTTCTTGCTTAACCATAAAGTAATCAAATTCATCCAAGCATTGGCTAGCAAACTTAGTAGGAGGGATTTCAGCTTTATCATATCTATAGAGAGAATTTACCTTTACTACCTGTGTCGGGTTAATAAGATCGTGTGTTTCTTCAACAGGCGGCAAATTAAGACCATGTATTTCTTCAATAGGAGGTAAATTCTTAACATCTTCACCTTTAATACCTTTTTCTTTCATAGATTTCTTTGCCTCTTGCATATCTTCAGGACTGAGAAATAGAATACCCCTTTTCTTCAGAGTTGAGTTACTAGTTGGTTCCGGAAGTGTCCAATTATTTTCATTAGTCAGCATATTATTCAATAGAATTTCAGCTTGGTCAACAGTTCTTTCCCTGAAAACACCACCAGCACAACTATCCAGGTAATCTCTGGAAGCATCGGTTAGCCCATTATAAAAGATATCAAGTATTTCATTTTTCTTGAGAGGATGATCAGGCAAAACATTAAGTAATTGGAGAAGCCTCCCCCAAGCTTGTGGGAGACTCTCTTCTTCAATTTGCACAAAATTATATATTTCCCTTAAAGCAGCTTGTTTCTTATGAGCTGGGAAATATTTAGCAAAGAAGTAGTAAATCATATCCCGGGGACTACGCACACAACCAGGATCAAGAGAATTAAACCATATCTTAGCATCACCCTTTAATGAGAACAGAAATAACTTAAGGATATAATAATAGCGAGTTTTCTCATCATTAGTGAATAGGGTGGCTATATCATTTAATTTGGTAAGATGTGCCACAATAGTTTCAGATTCATAGCCATAAAAAGGATAAGATTCAACCAAAGTAATTATCTCAGGATCGACAGAGAAATCATAATCCTTATCAGTAACAAAGATAGGTGAAGTAGCATAAGCAGGATCATATTTCATTCTATCATTCAAAGACTTTTCTTTAAGCTTAGGTCATAATTTCTTAAGATCACTTCTATCATTGCAGGCAAGAAAGTCTCTAGCAGTTTCTTCATCCATAACATAACCCTCAGGAACAACAGGTAATTCATATCTAGGGGGATAATCTTCATCACCACTTTCATCAATATTATCCGTTTCAATAATTTCATTCTCTCTAGCCCTAGCAAGTTGTTCATCAAGAAATTCACCAAGTGGCACAGTAGATCAAGCATACAAGTAGTTTCATCACAAGTATTATGCATAGCAGAAGTGGCATCATCAATAACATGCGACATATCAGAATTAATAGCAGAAGCAGCTTTAAGTGTCGCAAGTTTACTCAAAACAGAAGGTGAATCAAGTTAAGAGCTAGATGGTAGTGCCCTACCTCCCCTCGTAGTTGAGGGATAAATCTTAGTTCTTGGATCTTTAAAGTTCTTCATAATGATAAGAAGATATAAATCCCAAGTGACTCAAAGAATAGAGCTATGCTCCCCGGCAACGGCGCCAGAAAATAGTCTTGATAACCCACAAGTATAGGGGATCGCAACAGTTTTCGAGGGTAGAGTATTCAACCCAAATTTATTGATTCGACACAAGGGGAGCCAAAGAATATTCTCAAGTATTAGGAGCTGAGTTATCAATTCAACCACACCTGGATAACTTAATATCTGCAGCAAGGTATTTAGTAGCAAAGTAATATGATAGTGGTGGTAACGGTAACAGAAGTAACGGTAGCAAAAGTAATATTTTTGGGTTTTATAGTTATTGTAATAGTAGCAATGGAAAAGTAAATAAGCGAAGAACAATATATGGAAAGCTCGTAGGCATTGGATTGGTGATGGAGAATTATGTCGGATGCGATTGATCATGTAACAGTCATAACCTAGGGTGACATAGAACTAGCTCTAGTTCATCAATGTAATGTAGGCATGTATTCCGAATATAGTCATACGTGCTTATGGAAAAGAATTTGCATGACATCTTTTGTCCTACCCTCCCGTGGCAGCGGGGTCCTATTGGAAACTAAGGGATATTAAGGCCTCCTTTTAATAGAGTACCGGACCAAAGCATTAACACATAGTGAATACATGAACTGCTCAAACTACAGTCATCACCGGTAGTGGTCCCGATTATTGTCACTTCGGGGTTAACGGATCATAACACATAATAGGTGACTATATACTTGCAAGATAGGATCAAGAACTCTCATATATTGATGAAAACATAATAGGTTCAGATCTGAAATCATGGCACTCGGGCCCTAGTGACAAGCATTAAGCATAGCAAAGTCATAGCAACATCAACCTCAGAACATAGTGGATACTAGGGATCAAACCCTAACAAAACTAACTCTATTACATGATAAATCTCATCCAACCCGTCACCGTCCAGCAAGCCTACGATGGAATTACTCACGCACGGTGGTGAGCATCATGAAATTGGTGATAGAGGAAGGTTGATGACGATGATGGTGACAGATTCTGTTGGGACCCTGATCCTAAGTCACACCGATCTAGCATGTAACACATCATATCACTTTGCGGCCTCACGCACGGTATTCCCACGGGTGCCACCTTACCTGGCCCGGGACCGTTTGTGCCTTTTGGCTCACGTATATGATAGTGTCGCTAGCATCCATAAGACAAAGAACCCGGGCCGACATGGCTAGTCGTGAACCCAATGCAGCACTCACCCATGAGGACAGGCATACATGAATCACATCGAGCATGTCGGTCATCAACGTGTGAATCCGGGCTATAGCACTGGGCTAACAGGACTCCGGTAACCCGGGCTGTAGCAGGCTAGGCAGGACTCTAGATGTCACCGCGTGACATTTCCCTGAAGGGACAGACACAGGAACGAAGTGAGACACATGCCGGCCAGTCAAGTGTTTCGGGCAGTAGTGCTGGGCTAGCAGGACTCCGGTGAACCGGGCTGTAGCGGACTACTATCGCTCAGAAAGCACTAGACTACACTTCCCCATATGATAGGCTGCCAAGGATAAACAACTAGATTGTCGGATCCCACACATAGCAATACACGTTACACGTACACATAACATGCAAGTATGTGCTGTACAACATGGCATCACAACATAACGCAAACTCATATAGATAAAGGCCCAAAAGAGCCACATAGCATTAAATACAAACAGGGGTCTCATGACCCATCATACAGAGCATACAAGCAACAAGCGGAAGCATTACATGTCTGAGTACAGACAACTACAAATGAAAAAGGCTGAAGAGCCAGACTATCTACAACATCCGATCAAGATCGTAGCTGAGGTACAAGCTACTTGTCGAAGTCCATATAAACTAGTAAGACCGAAGTCTCCGCTGCAAAAACATAAATAAAGCAACATGAGTACAAAGGAACTCAGCAAGACTTTCATCAGATCCTAACATACATGCACTTGTATCAAGAAGGTAATGTGGAGTTTAGTTGCAGCAAGCCAGCTTTGACTCAGTGGCTATCCTGTTCTACGACAATGAGAAACTTCTTTGAGGTGAGGCAGCGCACACGAGTCCACTAATCACCACATCAATACACTACTACGGATTCATCCCCATCTCTCCTACGAGAAGGCCATCCGTAGCACTCACACTTGTCTTGAGCATTTTAGAGTATCCACTTTAAGTTGTCTATGTACCACATAAGCATCCAAGAAGTCCGTAACCGAGGACACGGCTATTCGAATAGATCATGATAACCCTGCAGGGGTGTACTTCTTCACACACGCTCTCACCACTTATCACCATGTACACGTCATGTACCTCGGCAACCTTCAAGCGGAAGCCTGGCGAGGGTGTCGGCCACGACCTGACTAACCACAGAAGACTCTAGTCCAGGTTTATCGCCTATTCGGGTTCCACCCGCAAGGAGATCCGGCCGGGGGTCGCTCACGGCCCCAAACGATATGTGCAGGGTTCCCAAGCCCACCTCGCCGGATGGATCTGCGCTTGGTACACCATGCTACTTGTGCCTAGTCTGTCCCAAGCCCACCTGGCCGGGTGCCACTTGGTAGACTACTAACACTACCTACAAACACCTGAAACTATTTGCGACTCCTGGTCAAAGATCAAGTTGGCTAATAAGTCGAGAGGGGCACTTAAGCATTCCAATGTGTGGTAGTAGCTAGTCATTGGAAAACATACACGGAACTCAGTGCTTAAGGACGGTTCCAGTGAGACAACCCAACATGTACTCCTGCATGGCCTCTCACCGCTACCTTTACCAAATCGTGTTCACATGCTTAACTCTCAGCACCAGAACATATCGTACCACTCCAATTCATTCCCGATGAATCAGACCTGACACAACTCTAAGCAATAGCAGGCATGGCATGGCAAGAACACAACATGGCTCAATCAACTCCTACACATGCTAGTGGGTTTTAACTATTTACTGTGGCAATGACAGGTCATGCAGAGGAATGGGTTCAACTACTGCAGCATAAAGTAGCAGTTGAATTCTTGTTGTTCTAATGCAATAATGAGAGCAGGAGCGAGAGAGTAGGATTGTATCGGAATGAACAAGGGGGTTTGCTTGCCTGGTAGATCAACAGGGGGGCACTGCTCCACTTATAGGTACTCTCGAACACTTTCGGGAGCTGGACATATCGAGAAGGAACGGTGTCGGAAATCAAACACAAGCATATGCAACATTATGATGCATGAACATAGCATGAGTATGTGATGTTGTATGAGCTAATGCAACTAGCAACACAATTAAATGAAGTTGGTTTGAATACAAGATTCAAATTCAAACTCCATATATGATTAGTTAAATGCCATTTATTTGTTTTGTCCAAAACAGAGGACAAACATTGTTCAAACATGCATGGAAATGCCATAAACATATTCCTTGAATTTTTCTGATAATTTTTCATATATAAATTATTTCATTCTGAGTTATAGGTTATTTTCTATGATTTTTAGAAGTTTTGAACATTTTCTGGAATTTCCTGATTTATTTTAATACCAGAAAATGATATATTGCGTCAGCATGACGGCAGCATTGCGTCAGCAGGTCAAAGGAGCTGACCAAGTCAAACCTGACATGTGGGGTCCACACGTCAGTGACTCGGTTAGTTAACAGGGGGTTTATTTAGTCTAATTAGGATTAGTGGGCGCCGGGCCCACTGGTCAGTGACTAACTAGGTAACTAACCTAGATTAATTAGTGTAAATCTAATACTAACTAAAGATGTTAGGGGGGTGGCCCACGCGTCAATGACACAAGGGAGAGGGTCAACCCCGGTCAGCGGGTCAAACCCGCCGGCGACTCGATGCCGGCGAGGCCCGAGACGGCGGCGCGACTCGGAAAACGGCCACAGGGCACGAGCGAGGCTGTTCTTGGGCTCGTTGGAGAGCTCTTGCAGGCGCGCGTCTAGTGGTGGTGGAGGCCGGGCCTATGGTGGCCGGAGCCAACGACGGCGAGCAAGTCCACGGCGGCCGGAGTTCGGTCGAGCTCGGGTTCGAAGCTGCAGTGGGCGTGGCGATGCGGGCGTAGCACCTACGGCCTCTGCGTGGTGCGGGGAGAGGTTTGGACTTGCTGGGGCGACCATTTGGTCACCGGAGCTGCGTCGGCAACGAGCTCAGGCGGCGACGGTCACGGTCATCGGCGAGGCAGCGGCTACGGCATGCAAGCGAGCAAACAGAGAGGGAGAGGAGGAGCAGTAGCTTACAGCGGTCTCGGTGGGCTTGACGGCGAGCTCGGGGATGCACTGAAGATGGCGGGGCGGCGATGGGGATCCACAGCGGCCGGAGATGAAGATGGCGGCGATGGAGGTGCTCCAGGGCCTCCCAAGGCGCGTGGCTCAACGGAGAGCTTCAGGGCGAGGTGGCGGAGCTCGCAGACACGGAGAGAGGGCGAGGGGGAGGCGGTGGCTGCGGCAACGGTGGCCGGTGGCGACGGCAGCGCTCGGCCGTGAGCGAGAAAGCGAGGGAGAGGAGAGGAGAGGACTGGGGGAGTGAGCGGTGTTTAGGGGGGGTGCGTGGCGTCGTCGGGTGACTCCAGCGGCGAGCAGGGAAGCAGGAGGTGGCCGGCGTGTGCTCGCGCGCGGCGGCCACGCGCGCGCGTCCTCCTGGCGGGAGGTGGAGGACGACTGGCATCGCCAGTCGGCTGGGCCGGCTAGAGGAGCTGGGCCGCCAGCTGGGCTGCCAGGCAGGTAAGGCCAGGTGAGCTTTTCTCCATTTTTGTTTTCTTTTCTATTTTCTGACCTTTGTTTTGATTTAATAGAAATACTAAATCAAGTTATTTTCTTCTGAAAATTTTTGCAGGGGCCTAAAGGATTATTCCAAAGCCCCTCACCAAAATTCAGAATTATTGGACAATATTTTACATATATAAAAATATTTATCGAATGCAAATAATTACTGGATTAATTCAAAATGGCCAAAATAAATATTTATGAGCTCCTAAAAATATTGGTTTGAATTTTACCTCTGCCCAATATTTTCAGAGAGAGACATGAACATTTTGTTGGACCCTTGTGGAGCAATTTTTATCTGGGTCATTTCCAGAAATGATTTTTGAGGGTTTCACAATCCCCATTTCAAAGTTAAATGAAATTTAAACATGATGCACACATGACTAGCTAGCCTAGGTCATACCAAAACTAGGGATGTGACAACTCGCCCCCACTCGGAAGAATCTCGTCCCGAGATTCAGGAGTTAGTGGAAAGAAAGCGGGGTACTCAAGTCGAAGACGATCTTCACACTCCCAAGTAGCTTCTCTCTCGGAACGATGAGACCACTGAACCTTGAGAAACTTGATGTTATGATGTCGGGTGACACGCTCTGCTTGATCAAGTATGCAGACTGGGTACTCTCGATAAGTGAGGTTATCTTGGAGATCAAGTGTTTCGTGGTCCACTCCGCGGATGGGATCTGAGAAGCAACGCCTGAGTTGAGAGACGTGGAAGACATCATGAACTCGAGAAAGATGTGGTGGTAGTTCCAACTGGTAGGCAACCTCTCCTCGTTTAGCGAGAATGAGAAAGGGACCAATGTAACGAGGAGCCAACTTGCCCTTGATACCGAAACGATGGGTACCCTTCAAAGGGGTAACCCGAAGGTAAGCCTTATCGCCAATTTCATAAGCCACTTCCTTATGACTACGGTCATACTGGCTCTTTTGACGAGATTGGGCTGTTTTCAAATTCTCATGAATGATGCGAACTTGTTCTTCTGCCTCCTAGATCATATCTGGTCCAAAGAATTGTCTTTCACCAGTTTCTGACCAGTTCAAAGGTGTTCGACATCTTCGTCCATACAGAACCTCAAAAGGAGCTTTCTTGAGGCTGGATTGGTAGCTGTTGTTATAAGCAAACTCGGCGAAGGGAAGACACTTCTCCCAATCCATACCGAATGAGATAACACAAGCTCTAAGCATGTCTTCGAGAATTTGGTTGACCCTTTCCACCTGACCACTTGATTGAGGGTGGAAAGCGGTACTGAAGGAAAGATGGGTGCCCATAGCAGTTTGGAAACTCTCCCAGAAATGAGAAGTGAAAAGACTACCACGGTCTGAATTGATCTCTAGTGGAACACCATGAAGTGACACTATTTGAGAAATATATAAGTCAGCGAGCTGACTAGCAGTGATACTCTCTCGAACAGGTAGGAAGTGAGCCACTTTGGAAAGACGATCAATGACTACGAAGATAGCATTATTCCCTCTCTTGGTCCTGGGAAAGCCGGTGATGAAGTCCATGCCAACTTTATCCCATTTCCACTTAGGAATAGCTAAAGGTTGAAGGGTGCCAGCAGGCCTTTGATGCTCTGCCTTAACGCGACGACAAACGTCACAGTTAGCAATGAACTGAGTGATTTCTCTCTTCATCCTAGTCCACCAGAACCTCTGGCGTAGGTCTTGATACATCTTAGTACTACCGGGATGAATCGTGAGAGGAGATTCATGTGCCTCCTTAAGAATCAGTTGTCGCAGATGTTGGTTCTTGGGAATCACCAAGCGATTCTCAAAGAAAACAACACCTCGATCATCCATAGAGAAACAACCACCAACTCCCTTCTTAATGTTTCTCTTGATGCGGATAACACCCCTATCAAACTTCTGATCAGTAATGATCTGATCCTCAAGGGTAGGTTTTGGCACCAAGGTAGAAAGGAATCCGTGAGGAGCAATGTGAAGGTTAAGCTTAGATAATTCCTCATGGAGAAATGGCTGGCCCTGTTGCAACATGAGATTGTTGTAATAGGACTTACGACTTAGCGCATCAGCCATGACATTCCCCTTGCCTGGGGTGTAGGTAATCCCTAAGTCATAATCTGAGATCAACTCCAACCAACGTCTTTGCCTAAGGTTCAAATCTGATTGGGTGAAGATATACTTGACACTCTGGTGGTCGGTGTAAATCTCGCAACGTTTACCGAGAAGGTAATGTCGCCATGTCTTAAGTGCATAGACAACGGCTGCAAGCTCTAGATCATGTGTAGGATAATTCTCCTCATGTGGATGCAACTATCGAGATGCATAGGCAATCACATGGCGATCTTGCATAAGAATGCAACCTAGTCCCTGTCATGAGGCATCACAATAGATAACAAAGTCCTTAGTGAAGTCCGGTGGCACAAGTATGGGAGCAGAAGTCAAGCGTCTTTTTAGTTCCTGAAAGCTGCGCTCACACTATGGGGACCACTCAAACTTTTTATCTTTCTTGAGAAGTTCCGTGAGAGGTTTGGCCACTTTGGAGAAGTTCTCAACGAAGCGGCGACAATAACTGGCTAGGCCAAGGAAACTCCTAACTTGCTTAACCGTTTCAGGTGGAGTCCAATCAAGAACGGCATGAACTCTTTCGGGATTGACAGCAACGCCCTTACCAGAGATTACGTGGCCGAGATAGGTCACTTTTGGCAACCAAAATTCACACTTGGAGAACTTGGCGTAAAGGCGGTATTCTCTGAGTTTTTCTAACACAAGTCTAAGATGTTCAGCATGCTCTTCCTCGTTCTTCGAATAAATAAGGATATCATCAAGGTAAACCACGAGGAACTTATCTAGGTACTCCATGAAGATCGAGTTCATCAAGCAAGAGAAAGTAGCTGGAGCGTTGGTTAGACCAAAGGACATGACGGTGTACTCGTACTGACCATAACGAGTGACAAAAGCTGTCTTAGGAATATCCCCATTTCTAATCTTGATTTGGTGGTAGCCTAACCTCAAATCCATCTTGGAGAAGACTGAGGATCCAGCGAGCTGATCATACAGATCGTTGATCCTGGGGAGCGGATACTTGTTCTTTATCATGACCAAATTAACGGGACGATAATCTACAACCATTCGGTCTATACCATCCTTCTTTTTGACGAAGAGGACGGGGCAAGCCCAAGGAGAAGAACTAGGACGGATGAAACCCTTTTGCAAGGATTCATCGAGTTGTTTCTTAAGCTCGGCTAGCTCTAAGGGTGCCATCTTGTAAGGTCTCCTAGAAATTGGGGCGGTTCCGGGGATAAGATCTATAACAAACTCTACATCTCTGTCAGGTGGAATACCTGGCAGTTCCTCTAGAAAGACATCCGGACAGTCGCGGACTACCGGGATATCTTCAAGGTCAGGAAGAGGGCTGGCATTTAGATAATATAGTTGACGCCTTGCAATTTTGGTGGAGACAGTGACTATCTTGCCAGAGGGGTGTGTGAGATAAACAGACCTGGTGTAACAGTCAATCTTGGCATAATGAGCTTTCATCTAGTCCATACCCAAGATGATGTTAATATCTGAAGACTTGAGGGATATCAAGGAAGCTAGAAATACAAGTCTGTCAACATGTATTTCATTGCCATAACTTATCCTAGAAGTTTGCCACTTGGACCCAGGAGTTTGAATGAGTAGTGGGGAGGGCATATCACAAAATGACATGTCGTGCAAACGGGCATAACTTTTGGAAATGAAGGAGTGAGATGCCCCGGTATCAAATAGAACCAAAGCTGGGTGACAGTTGACAAGGAGTGTACCAAGAACGACATCTGGATCATCATGAGCGTCTTTAGCTGAGACGTGATGCACACGTCCAAGTTCAGTGGGAGCTGACTTGGCACTGATCATCTGGTGTGAAGGCTTACTACCACGGCCAACAGACTTCTCGGGCTGGGGTGGAGCAACACGGGTCTGAGTGCAATTACGGGCAATGTGGCCTGGCTCTCCGCACTTGTAACAAATCTTGGAGGTAGGACAAGGACGCGCATTGACAAGTGGTCTACCAATAGGCATGGGTGTAGCATATGGTTGAACTGGGTGAGGTGCCACACAAGAAGGCCTCGGTGTATAACCGGGTGGAAGAGCGGAGTTCGGAACCCAAATCCCGCGCTTCTGAGAACTAGAACCGGAGGAAGAATCCAAATCACAGGTGTGCTTACGAGATTCCTCGTAGGTGAGTTGAGCTGTCTCTGCATTAATGGCCTTGTTCACAAGAGCGTGGAATGTATTGCAATGATGCAAGTGGATATCATGACGCAACTTGGGATTGAGACCCTTCCGGAACCTAGCCTGCTTCTTGGCAGCTGTGGACACTTCTTCTGTAGCATAGCGGGCAAGGTTCTCAAATTCTCTACTATAAGCATCAATAGCCATCTTACTCTGGGTGAAACTACAAAACTCTTCTCTCTTGCGGTCAATGAGAACCTGAGGAATGTGATGCTCGCGAAAAGCCTCAATGAAATCTCTCCAGGTGGGTATCTGGCCAGCTGGAAGCATAGCCTCATAGTTCTGCCACCAAATACTAGCAGGACCTTCCAGGTGATAAGCAGCATAGGTGACCTTGTCACCTTCAGCTATGTTCACAGAACGCAGCTTGTGTGTGATACTACGGAGCCAGTCATCCGCATCAAGTGGTTCAATGGAATGATGGAAGGTAGGTGGTTTCAGGCCAATGAAGTCATGAATGGACACAAACTCTTTGTGCTACTGGGAGGTGTTCTCCTCAATACGTGCTAGCAAGCGGTTAGACTCACGCTTGTTCCTCTCCATCTCTAGCATGAACTCTGCCAACGAGGACTGATCGGGAGGATCCTCACCCCTACCATCTCCATGGTTCCGGCTACGAGCAATAGAACTTCGGTTAACCGGCAACATCCTGAAGAACGAAACCAAGGAAGACAAGGATGGATTCAGCATAAACTATAGGTTGCAGAGGGTAGCACAAGAATTTAGTATCTCTGAAACTCTTAGAACAATTCCGGCAGCATAATGGCAGTAGAATGCTCAAAATGAAACATTCTGCAAAGACGGGTAGCACCAACCTCAACATCATCACTCAAGGTTCCAAAATATTACTAAACAGGCTACATCGGAGATACTCGAACTGGGATATGACTCAGATCAACCAATCCTAAGAACTACAGAGTAGTAACACATGATCCTGATAGACAGAAGAGGAAGCCTAACTCCTTAACCCCGTAGGAAAGATAGGACGACTCAAATCAGAAGGCATGAGGTATAAGGAGTAAAAAGAGCCTTACGTTCCCTTCCACAATCAATTCCCTTACATAACTATAGAATTTCTAGACTCAACTTCGACCAGGTTGGCTTGGAAATCCTACATGCAGTCAGGCTCTAATACCAAAGCAGTCGGGACCCTGATCCTAACGATCCTAAGTCACACGATCTAGCATGTAACACATCATATCACTTTGCGGCCTCACGCACGGTATTCCCACGGGTGCCACCTTACCTGGCCCGGGACCGTTTGCGCCTTTTGGCTCACGTATATGATAGTGTCGCTAGCATCCATATGACAAAGAACCCGGGCCGACATGGCTAGTCGTGAACCCAAAGCGGTGCTAACCTATGGGGACAGGCATACATGAATCACATCGAACATGTCGGTCAACAGCATATGAATCCGGGCTGTAGCACTGGGCTAACAGGACTCCGGGGAACCCGGGCTGTAGCAGGCTAGGCAGGACTCCGGAAGTCACCGCATGACATTTTCCCCGAAGGACAACATAGGAACGAAGTGGAACACATGCGGCCAGTTCAAAGTGTTCTGAGCAGTAGTGCTGGGCTAGCAGGACTCCGGTGAACCGGGCTGTAGCAGACTACTATGGCTCAAGGAAGCACTAGACTACATTTCCCCATAAGAGAGGCTGCCAAGGACAAACAACTAGATTGTCGGATCCCACACATAGCAATACACGTCACACGTACGCATAACATGCAAGTATGTGATGTACAACATGGCAACAACATAACGCAACTCATATAGATAAAGGCTCAGAAGAGCCACATAGCATAAATACAAACAGGGGTCACATGACCCATCATTCAGAGCATACAAGCAACAAGCGGAAGCATTACATGTCTGAGTACAGACAACTACAAAAGAAAAAGGCCTGTGAGCCTGACTATCTACAACGTCCATCAAGATCGTAGCTGAGGTACAAGCTACTCGTCGAAGTCCAAGGTACTACTAGTGAGACAGATGTCTCATCTGCAAAACATAAATAAAGCAAACGTGAGTACAAAGGTACTCAGCAAGACTTACATCAGATCCTATCATACATGCATTTGTATCAAGAAGATATGTGGGGTTTAGTTGCAGCAAGCCAGCTTTGACTCAGTGGCTATCCTGTTCTACGACGAGAAACTTCTTTGAGGTGAGGCAGCGCACACGAGTCCACTAATCACCACATCAATACACTACTATGGATTCATCCTCGTCTCCTTACGAGAAGGCCATCCATAGCACTCACACTTGTCTTGAGCATTTTAGAGTATCCACTTTAAGTTGTCTATGTACCACGTACCACATAAGCATCCAAGAAGTCCGTAACCGAGGACACGGCTATTCGAATAGATCATGATAACCCTGCAGGGGTGTACTTCTTCACACACGCTCTCACCACTTATCACCATGTACACGTCATGTACCTCGGCAACCTTCAAGCGGAAGCCTGGCGAGGGTGTCGGCCATGACCTGACTAACCACAGAAGACTCTAGTCCAGGTTTATCGCCTATTCGGGTTCCATCCGCAAGGAGATCCGGCCGGGGGTCGCTCACGGCCCCAAACGATATGTGCAGGGTTCCCAAGCCCACCTCGCTGGATGGATCTGTGCTTGGTACACCGTGCCACTTGTTCCTAGTCTGTCCCAAGCCCACCTGGCCGGGTGCTACTTGGTAGACTACTAACACTACCTACAAACACCAGAAACTATTTGCGACTCCTGGACAGAGATCAAGTTGGCTAATAAGTCGAGAGGGGCACTTAATCATTCCAATGTGTGGTAGTAGCTAGTCATTGGACAACATACACGGAACTTAGTGCTTAAGGACGGTTCCAGTGAGACAACCCACCATGTACTCCTACATGGCCTCTCACCGCTACCTTTACCAAATCGTGTTCACACGCTTAACTCTTAGCACCAGAACATATCATACCACTCCAATTCATTCCCGATGAATCAGACCTGACACAACTCTAAGCAATAGCAGGCATGGCATGGCAAGAACACAACATGGCTCAATCAACTCCTACACATGCTAGTGGGTTTTAACTATTTACTGTGGCAATGACAGGTCATGCAGAGGAATGGGTTCAACTACCGCAGCATAAAGTAGCAGTTGAATCGTTGTTGTTCTAATGCAATAATGAGAGCAGGAGCGAGAGAGTAGGATTGTATCGGAATGAACAAGGGGGTTTGCTTGCCTGGTAGATCAACAGGGGGGCACTGCTCCACTTATAGGTACTCTCGAACACTTTCTGGAGCAGGACCTATCGAGAAGGAATGGTGTCGGAAATCAACCACAAGCATATGCAACATTATGATGCATGAACATGGCATGAGTATGTGATGTTGTATGAGCTAATGCAACTAGCAACACAATTAAATGAAGTTGGTTTGAATACAAGATTCAAATTCAAACTCCATATATGATTAGTTAAATGCCATTTATTTGTTTTGTCCAAAACAGAGGACAAACATTGTTCAAACATGCATGGAAATGCCATAAACAGATTCCTTGAATTTTTCTGATAATTTTTCATATATAAATTATTTCATTCTGAGTTATAGGTTATTTTCTATGATTTTTAGAAGTTTTGAACATTTTCTGGAATTTCCTGATTTATTTTAATACCAGAAAATGATATATTGCGTCAGCATGACGGCAGCATTGCGTCAGCAGGTCAAAGGAGCTGACCAAGTCAAACCTAACGTGTGGGGTCCACACGTCAGTGACTCGGTTAGTTAACAGGGGGTTTATTTATTCTAATTAGGATTAGTGGGCGTCGGGCCCACTGGTCAGTGACTAACTAGGTAACTAACCTAGATTAATTAGTGTTAATCTAATACTAACTAAAGATATCAGGGGGTGGCCCATGCGTCAATGACACAAGGGGGAGGGTCAACCCCGGTCAGCGGGTCAAACCCGCCGGCGAGTCGATGCCGGCGAGGCCCGAGACGGCGGCGCGACTCGGAAAATGGCCACAGGGCACGAGCGAGGCTGTTCTTGGGCTCGTTGGAGAGCTCTTGCAGGCGCGCGTCTAGTGGTGGTGGAGGCCGGGCCTATGGTGGCCGGAGCCAACGACGGCGAGCAAGTCCGCGGCGGCCGGAGTTTGGTCGAGCTCGGGTTTGAAGCTGTAGTGGGTGTGGCGATGCGGGCGTAGCACCTACGGCCTCTGCGTGGTGCGGGGAGAGGTTTGGACTTGCTGGGGCGACCATTTGGTCACTGGAGCTGCATCGGCGACGAGCTCAGGCGGCGACGGTCACGGTCATCGGTGAGGCAGCGGCTACGGCATGCAAGCGAGCAAACGGAGAGGGAGAGGAGGAGAAGCAGCTCACAGCAGTCTCGGTGGGCTTGACGGCGAGCTCGGGGATGCACTGAAGACGGCGGGGCGGCGATGGGGATCCACGGCGGCCGGAGATGAAGATGGCGGCGATGGAGGCGCTCCAGGGCCTCCCGAGGCGCGTGGCTCGACGGAGAGCTTCAGGGCGAGGTGGCGGAGCTCGCAGACACGGAGAGAGGGCGAGGGGGAGGCGGTGGCTGCGGCAACGGTGGCCGGTGGCGACGGCAGCGCTCGGCCGTGAGCGAGAAAGCGAGGGAGAGGAGAGGAGAGGACTGGGGGGAGTGAGCGGTGTTCAGGGGGGGTGCGTGGCCTCGTCGGGTGACTCCAGCGGCGAGCGGGGAAGCAGGAGGTGGCCGGCGTGTGCTCGCGCGCGGCGGCCTCGCGCGCGCGTCCTCCTGGCGGGAGGTGGAGGACGACTGGCATCGCCAGTCGGCTGGGCCGGCTAGAGGAGCTGGGCCGCCAGCTGGGCTGCCAGGCAGGTAAGGCCAGGTGAGCTTTTCTCCGTTTTTGTTTTCTTTTCTATTTTCTGACCTTTGTTTTGATTTAATAGAAATACTTAACCAAGTTATTTTCTTCTGAAAATTTTTGCAGGGGCCTAAAGGATTATTCCAAAGCCCCTCACCAAGATTCAGAATTATTGGACAATATTTTATATATATAAAAATATTTATCCAACGCAAATAATTACTGGATTAATTCCAAATGGCCAAAATAAATATTTATGAGCTCCTAAAAATATTGGTTTGAATTTTAACTCTGCCCAATATTTTCAGAGAGAGACATGAACATTTTCTTGGACCCTTTTGGAGCAATTTTTATCTGGGTCATTTCCAGAAATGATTTCTGAGGGTTTCACAATCCCCATTTCAAAGTTAAATGAAATTTAAACATGATGCACACATGACTAGCTAGCCTAGGTCATACCAGAACTAGGGATGTGACAGATTCCCCTCTTCGGAGCCCCGAACGGACTCCAGATCAGCCTCCCCGAGAGAGCTTAGGGCTTGGTGGCGGCTCTGTATTGTAAAACGCGATGAATCCTTCTCCCTGGTTTTTTCTCCGCGAAAGTCAATATATGGACTTGGAGTTGAGGTCGGTGGAGCGTCGGGGGGCCCACGAGGCAGGGGGAGCGCCCAGGGCGGCAGGCGCACCCCCACCCTCGTGGACAGGTGGAGGCCCCCTGACGTGGATTCTTCTTCCAGTATTTTTTATATATTCCAAAATAATTCTCCGTTATTTTTCAGGTCATTCCGAGAACTTTTATTTCTGCACAAAAATAACACCATGGCAATTCTGCTGAAAACAGCGCAGTCCGGGCTAGCTCCATTCAAATCATGCAAGTTAGAGTCCAAAACAAGGGCAAAAGTGTTTGGAAAAGTAGATACGACGGAGACGTATCAGAAGGCAGCGCATCATCCAAGATGCCCCTTCACTTCAAAGGTTGATCCTTGATTCCAGTTATTCACCATCGCAAATAACCGTCCTCTCTGCACCTAAACTAGAGACCTTGGGTCTAATACATGATCTCTGTGCTCATTTCAAGATGGAGTTTGGCTCCATAGTTCTTTAGGTACTTTATATTATCATCTACACTTGTAACCATAAGCTGCATTTTAAATTTCTGCGCGCAAGTTATATATCATCTCGGAGTACACACTTTGTACTAATATTATGATCTATGCTCAATGAAGAGTTTCTCAATGGATAGACTATAAATGGTGGTGGATTCAGTCAAATCTTATATATCCAAATGAATAGTTTTTGATCTGAACAAGATTATTGGCTTGCTTCAATGATTTCCATGTCTGGAGAAGTTGTATATAAAGGTGATAATTTCACGCACATTGGAAGCCCACATATAGTGTACTAGAATTAACGTTCAGTTGTTGCTCTTTCCACACTCTTTTTTAGACCTTAACTATTTTCAATCTTCATGTCTATTTAGGCAACAGGATGGTGTAAGAAAGTTATAACCAATCGGTGGATTCGTAAGCACCGGGATTTGCTCACTTCTCATGACAATCGATTGAAGACAATAACGCTAGAACGATATGTAGCCAACCATGCAAACACTAGATTTTTCACATTCTTCCTACTAAATGGAGGTTACTATTGTCCATCGGGCTTAAGTTTATCAGCATCATGGTTTTGACGGATGGGTATGTCGAAGAGCAAAAAAAGGAGTTTCAGGTGGGCAAAAGAGCTTCAGAACGTGTCGGGCTTCTATTTACAACATATTGTGGTCATAATCCAGTAAATTTTATGACCCAGGATGTTCATTCTATGGACCTGACCAATACATTTGACTGTGACTGCCAAAAACAGTGCTGGAGTTAGATGTTGTTGCCCTTTTCAACCTGGGTTTTGTCTAAACCTGGTGAATGATTAACCCTCATGCTTCTGTATAGTTTGTAAGCTGGAGTTAGATGTTCTTGCCCTTTTCAACTCGGCTGTGACTGTCATATTTTCTTTGGAATAATGCAAATGGCTTGCCATTCGTTTAATTTAGAGTGAAATATTGTAATAAATACCAACCAAGGGAAATAACATCACTCTCGCCGGCTCCTTGACCTCACTGTGCATTACAGTAGCCAAGTGATTAGCCCCCACCAGCATCCACAAACTTATTTTGAACTAGCACACCAAATGGGCTGTAAATTGTCATAGGAAAGGCTGCATGACCGTGACAGATTTGGATTCTGACATTTGGGACCCACGAGGAAATAGCCTACCAAGGTGGTGTCGACTTACTAGCTAGTCAACAAACGATTCTGCCTACCAGCCGTTGGATTGACATCCAACATCTGTTGTGTATCTTCTATCTCTGGACTTCTTCCTCCAGCCGCCCAAACCAAACCACCCCGTCGACTTCGCCTGCTCCCGCCTCCCATGGCTGGCTGCGCCTCTACCGCCCTACAATACCCTCCAACGTTGGCCAGTACCTCCCTCTATTCCCCCACACGTCCTGTTATTCTCCGGCGACGTCAGCCCCAACACACACCCGCACTCGAACCAGTCAACCCTCGTACGTCCCTCCCCCTGTGACTGGACCGGCGCATCTTCCACGGCTCCTGTTCGTTCCGTCCGAGGCCTCGCCGTCGTTCGAGGCCATGGTTCGCTCGCCGCGCGCTGTGCACCGCCCTCTTGCATTGTCAGCACCGTCAACAACCGAGAGGAACAAGGATATGACTGTACATGGAGAGGATGACAGTAGGGACCCACCAGCGTCATGGCAGTACGCAAGCAAGTGCCTCGTTATTATAAGCCCAAAAAATGGTTCCTCCTATTGGTTGGACATCTCGGGCTCACGCCATTGTCAACGTAGTCAATAAACGAGAGAATTACACAACGAGCGGCTAACACCAGGGACCCAGCAGGTCGCGCAGTTATTATTTACTTTTTTTGAGGAACAAGCAGTTGTTATTTATACTATTTTTAGCGACGGATCAGGGTAACAACGGGGTTGTGCGGGGGTTGTAGCCCGTCTAGCCAGGGTTTTATTTATGTTTACCACATCATGAGCCCAATTGTGTTTTTCTCTTGCTAAAAATGGTGAGCCCAGTTCTATTTTTTTAAGAAATACCCAAACGAGAACTACTTGCTTTATCAGCCCTGCTGGGCTACGAATCTTTCAAGACGAGGAGAGTTTCATTCGGTTTGCCCATAAATGGGTTGTACATTTTTTAAACACGTCAAACCGGGAATTAGTTTCAATTTTTTTAATTACAAGATTTTAAATTCCATTGATTTTTATGCGTGGACAATTATTTGGATTTTATATTGATATAAATTATTTTTCAAAATAGTTTGAATGTGACTCGATATTTCGGGATTAAAAACAGTTGACCGCACTGAAATATGCAAAATTTCGTATAATTTTTAACCGTGGCCACAATATGGGGTGTAATGCTAATAAAGAGAAGCTAGGATCCATACGCTCAAAAAAACAAGATGGGCTTCAAAAAAATTCTTAAGAATTGGCAAATGGGCTGTAAATTATTAGCAATAAAGGCAGATGGGCTGTATGCTATTTTCCATAGATTTGAGGCTGACTTGTGAGCCTACTATAGGTTGACGCGTATGCTTTCCTAAAAAATAAGGTTGACGCACACGCAACGCTGTGTCAACTTAGTCAAGACACGAGAGCAACGACTGTTGGATGTCCATCCAATGGCCGTCGTGCTTCTTCAATCTCTGCTCTTCCTACTCTAGACGCTCAAACAAGCGCCGGCGGGACTGCCTGCTACATCTTCCCGTGGCTCGCTATGCTGCCATGCAGGCCTCACCGCCCCATCGTTCTCCCATCGTTGGCCCAGCCATCCCTCTACTCACCCACATCTGCTGTTATTATCCGATGATGGCGGACGAACCAGTAAACCCTCGCACTCCCCTCTGCGTGAAACAACTGACGAGTTTTCCATGGCTCCATGTCGTTTCCCTTCCTAGGCCTCTCCGTCGTCCACCGCCCTTGTGCTCCCGGCGCGGCGTGGTCAACATGGTCAACGAATGACATGCATCGGAAGTGGACTGTACCTGGAGAGGCTGACAGCTGGGTCCATGGCCGCACACAAGGAAATGCCTCCTTATTATGTGCAAAATAATGATTCCTCCACCAGTAAACTGGGACCCATCAGAAGGGCCTCTGTATTTCGCAAAAAAACGTTCCCCCGCTGACAGGTCACACCCACCAGCTATATCTTCGGATGCAAGGAAGTGCCTCATTATTATGCACAAAAAAATGAATACTCCCCCTGCTAGCTGGGACCCACCATAGTGGGAGACTGACTTGTGGGCCTACTAAGATGACGGGGACGGAGGGCTTTGTCAACTTAGTAAATATGAACGATTCTAGCTCCAGTGACCGTACGATGTCCATCCAACGGCCGTAGTGATTCTTCAACCTCTAGTCTTCTTGCTCCAGCTGCCCAAACAAGCGTCGGCCATGCCGCCTGCTCCTGCCTCCCGTGTCCGGCTGTGCTGCCACCGCTGGCCATGCCATCCCTCTATACTCACCAACACCTCCTGTTATTCTTCGGCAACAATAGGCTCACGCCGCAGCCGAAGCAGTCAACCCACGTACTCCCCTCCGCGTGGGCATCTACTGCCGCGTCTTCCCTGGCTCAGTGTCGTCCCCTTCCTAGGCCTCGCTGTCGTCCACTGCCCTGGTGCTCTCGGCGTGGCGTGGTCAATGTGGTCAATGAACAACTTCCATCGAAAGAGTATTGTACGTGGAGAGGCTGACAGCTGGGTCCACGACCGCAACAAGGAAGTGCCTCCTTATACGCGGAAAATAATGATTCCTCCACCTGATAGCACGGACCCACCGGACGGGCCACCATATTTCACGAAAAAGGTTTCCCCCCTAACTGATGGGACCCACCAGCTATATCTTCGCACGCAAGGAAGTGCGTCCATATTACGGGCAAAAAAATATTCGCCCCCTGACTGTTGGGACCCTCCAGCTACATCTTCGCACGGAAGGAAGTGCCTCACAGCCGGGACCCACCTGGTTGAAGCGTGCGTAGGGTTGTCATTCTAGTCATGAACGTGTACGTACATACGATCGGTCTGTCTCCAGGCTGCAGCGATGAACTGTGGCCGTGTAAGGAAGTACATGTGTCGTAGTAGAGGTGCGCATGTGTCGTAGTAGAGGCGTGCACGTAGCATGTACATGTACGTACAACGTCCAGGGTGCAAGAAAGAAAATACGGCCACATACGTACATACGGGCGGGGTCTCGAATGCCTACTTGCACATACGTATGGCCAGGGCTCGTGTACATGGCTAGGTCGGAACGGAGAAACTGCATCGTCGTCGTGTTCATGGGGAGGCAACAGAATGCGTCGTGTTCATCGGGAGGCAACGGAACGCGTGCTGTTCATCGGGAGCCAATCGGCTTGGACGGAACAGCCGATGGAAACGAGGCTTGCTGTACCGCAGAACGGAGCAAACGGCCTTGTGTTCGGCCGACCACGGTCGAAACGGGATCCCGTTCATCAGAAGGGGTCTGGTGTACCGCAAAATGGTCGAAACGGGGTCCTGTTGATTGGGAGGGGTGTGGCGTACCGCAAAATGGAGGAAACGAACTTGTGTTGGAGCTCTACGGTCGAAACGGGGGTCCTGTTCATCGGGAGGGGTGTGGCGTACCTCAAAACGGGACTCCATAGGATACTGTTCATCTCCACCGTCGACCTCCTCTAGCCTACACGGGCTACTGTTCATCCACCGTCGACCTCCTCCAGCATCCACCTCCGACTGTTTATCCACGGGCTCCTGTTCATCTAGCCTCCATCGCGCGCTCCTCCACCGGCTACTGTTCAACTAGGCCTCTCCACGGGGTACTGTCTATCTAGCCCTCCACCGGCTACTGTTCATCCAGCCCTCCACGGGGTCATCGTGTTCATCCAGCCATCCACGGGGTCCTGTTCATCCACCGGCTCGATCGGTCGGGGTACTATTCATCCAGCGGCAATGGCCTCTACTACCACGGGGTCCTGTTCATCCAACCCCCCAACAACGCTCACTGTTCATCCAGAGGCAGCATCGATCGGCTTTAGTTAGCAGGAGTAGCGAAGGAATCACTCGGGTTTAGTTAACAGCAAGGGATGAATCGATCGCTCGGGTTCAGTAACGCGTAGCTTGCAGTGCAATTGCTCGGGTTCAGTTAGAGCCCAATGCCTCGCTCGGGTTCATTTAGAGCCCAACACCTCGCACACATGCGCATACGTACAACAGAAACACGCATCACTCGGCCCCCGACCACCCATCGTAACGGGGAACTCCCTGATATTTTCCTCGCCCTCGCTTCTACCACGGTTTTTTTTCCATCATGGACGAACCAAAGAATGTCATGCATTTGCATCTCCGGCCCGCCCAGGATGAAAAGCCCATTTTTGTCATGATTTTTTGTCATAGAAGTAGGAGCCCACAACATCTATGATGATATCGGATTTTGTCACAATTATCATCATAGAAGTGTCATAAGTATGACAGAATTTTTTTCATTCGGCCCAAAATGTCAGGGATGTGTCTTTTTTTGTAGTGTGATCACGTGATCCATATCAACTAAACCATGTCTGATCATCACGTGAGATGGAGTAGTTTTCAATGGTGAACATCACTATGTTGATCATATCTACTATATGATTCACGCTCGACCTTCCGGTCTCAGTGTTCCAAGGCCATATCTGCATATGCTAGGCTTGTCAAGTTTAACCCGAGTATTCTACGTGTGCAAAACTGGCTTGCACCCGTTGTATGTGAATGTAGAGCTTATCACACCAGATCATCACGTGGTGTCTCGGCACAATGAACTGTAGCAACGGTGCATACTCATGGAGAACACTTATACCTTGAAATTTAGTGAGAGATCATCTTATAATGCTATCACCGTACTAAGCAAAATAAGATGCATAAAAGATAAACATCACATGCAATCAATATAAGTGATATGATATGGCCATCATCATCTTGTGTCTTTGATCTCCATCTCCAAAGCACCGTCATGATCACCATCATCACTGGCTTGACACCTTGATCTCCATCGTATCATCGTTGTCATCTCACCAACTATTGCTTCTATGACTATTGCTACCGCTTAGTGATAAAGTAAATCAATTACATGGCGATTGCATTTCATACAGTAAAGCGACAACCATATGGCTCCTGCCAGTTGCCGGTTACTTTGTTAGAAAACATGATCATCTCATACAACAATTTATATAATCACGTCTTGACCATATCACATCACAACAGGCCCTGCAAAAACAGGTTAGACGTCCTCTACTTTGTTGTTGCAAGTTTTACGTGGCTGCTACAGGTTTAGCAAGAACCATTCCTACCTACGCATCAAAAACCACAATGATTTTTCATCAAGTGTGATGTTTTAACCTTCAACAAGGACCGGGCATAGTCACACTCGATTCAACTAAAGCTGGAGAAATAGACACCCACTAGCCACATGTGTGAGAAGCACGGCGGTAGAACCAGTCTCATGAACGCGGTCATGTAATGTCGGTCCGGGCCGCTTCATCCAACAATACCGCCGAATCAAAGTATGAGATGCTAGTAAGCAGTATGACTATTATCGCCCACAACTCTTTGTGTTCTACTCGTGCATATAACATCTACGCATAGACCTGGCTCGGATGCCATTGTTGGGGAACGTAGTATTTCAAAAAAATTCCTACGATCATGCAATATCTATCTAGGAGATGCATGCAATGAGGGGGGGAGAGTGTGTCTATGTACCCTCTTAGACCGAAAGCGGAAGCGTTAAGTAACGTAGTTGATGTAGTCGAACGTCTTCACGATCAAACTGATCAAGTACCGAACGCACGGCACCTCCGTGATCTACACAAGTTCAGCTCGGTGACATCCCTCGTACTCTTGATCCAGCTGAGGCCGAGGGTTAGTTCCATCACCACGATGGCCTGTTCACGGTGATGATGAAGTTATTGACACAGGGCTTCGCCTAAGCACTATGACAATATGACTGAGGTGTAAAACTGTGGAGGGGGGCACCGCACACGGCTAAAGATCAACTTGTGTGTCTATGGGGTGCCTCGCTCCCCTGTATATAAAGGAGAGAGGAGGGAAGGACCGGCAGGCCCCTAGGGCACGCCCCAAGAGGGGAATCCTACTAGGACTCCAAGTCCTAGTAGGAATCCACCAAGAGGGAGAGATGGGGAAGGAAGGAAGAGGGGGAAGGGAAGGAAAGGGGGGCGCGGCCCCCTTTCCCTAGTCGAATTCGGACCCAAGGGGGGCGGCCAGCCCCTCCTGGCCCTTCCTCTCTTCCCACTAAGGCCCATATAGGCCCACTAGTTCTCCTGGGGGTTCCGGTAACCCCTTTCGGCATTCCGGTTTTATCCGGAACACTTCCGGTGTCCGAACAATATGGTCCAATATATCAATCTTTATGTCTCGACCATTTTGAGACTCCTCGTCATGTCCGTGATCTCATCCAGGACTCCGAATAACCTTCGGTACATCAAATCACATAAACTCATAATACCAATCATCATCAAACGTTAAGCATGTGGACCCTACGGGTTCAAGAACTATGTAGACATGACCAAGACACCTCTCCGGTCAATAACCAATAGCGGAACCTGGATGCTCATATCAGCAACCACATAATCTACAAAGATATTTATCGGTCAAACCGCATAACAACATATGTTGTTCCCTTTGTCATCGGTATGTTACTTGCACGAGATTCGATCGTCGGTATCATCATACCTAGTTCAATCTCATCACCGGCAAGTCTCTTTACTCGTTCCGTAATGCATCATCCCATGAATAACTCATTAGTCACATTGCTTGCAAGTCTCATAGTGATGTGCATTACGGAGAGGGCCTAGAGATCCTCTCCGGTAAACGGAGTGACAAATCCTAATCTCAATCTATGTCAACTCAACAAACACCATCGGAGACACTTGTCGAGTATCTTTATAATCACCCAGTTACTCTGTGATGTTTGATAGCACACAAGGTGTTCCTCCGGTATTCGGGAGTTGCATAATCTCAGTCATAAGAACATGTGTAATTCATGAAGAAAGCAATAGCAACAAACTAAACGATCATAGTGCTAAGCTAATGGATGGGTCTAGTCCATCACATCATTCTCTAATGATGTGATCTTGTTCATCAAATGATAACACATGTCCATGGATAGGAAACTTAACCATCTTTGATTAACGAGCTAGTCAAGTATAGGCATACTAGGGACACTCTGTTTGTCTATGTATTCACACATGTACTAACTTTCCATTTAATACAATTCTAGCATGAATAATAAACATTTATCATGATATAAGGAAATATAAATAACAACTTTATCATTGCCTATAGGGCATATTTCCTTCAGTACCCATCATAAACTCACGTCCCTCGCATTACATTATTCGCCATTTGCCTCTCGTTTTCCTCTCCCCCACTTCTAAAATGATTTTTGAAAAGATTCACCTTTTCTTCGCCCCTCTTCCATTGGTCTTCTTCGTCTGCCTTTCGTTTGCTCGTTTGCTAGATTTGTTTGCCGCTACCATGTCTGAAACTGGGGAGGTTATTGCCGAAATTCTTGAGGAGAATCTTGATACTTGCTCTTTGGTTCCCGGAGCTGGAAAACCTCCTAATTAAAAAACTAAAATATTTCCTGTAGGAGATGGTAATATCATTGGGAAAAGTGTTATCCAAGAATTATTTGATTGCACGAGATCCTTGCCTATTAATAAAAGAACTATTCTTCTTGAGACAAATTGTTATGTTGATACTATTGTGATGCTTGTTGAGAAATTAGAAAGAAAATGTGTGCATCTCCATCTTACTTTGCAATGGTGTTTTATGAACTTCCTAAAATCAATCATCCTATAGATAAAAAGATTGCCACTATTATTCTTATGTATGAGTTTGATTTTATTATCCAAGAAGCTAGGGATACTTTTGCTTTCTATAAAAAGGGTGTCAAACACCCTCCAATTATAGATATCCTTCATGATAAAGAAACTATGTGTAGTTTGGAATCTAGGGATTATAAGTCTTATAGTGAAAATCTTAGGAGAAGAGTTCCCATTTAGAGATCTCTCAATCCTTTTATCCTTAAACCTTTGAGGAGTTTGATTGGATAACTAGGGGAGTTTATGTTGGATTTAATAGATATTGGTTGAATAAAATGATGACGGAACCTTTTAAAAATGAGCTTCCTATCTTATATGATAACATATATGGTGATAATCCCAATTAAGGGTCATGAATGTTAAAATTTCCAACCAGAGCCCTTTCCATGATTTAAGTTTATCCACTGGGTGGGAAATAAAGGAAAGGATATAATTTCTTAGATGGGTTTTGGAGGATTTGATGAGAAAAGAATTACATACTAAAGACGAGAATACTTACATCCATTCGTGTTTTTGCCTAGCTAAGGGCGTTAAACAATAGCGCTTGTTGGGAGGAAACCCAATTTTATTTTTGTTTTTGCTTTTTAGGTTCTGTTTTGCAATAAATTTTTCATCTAGCCACTGGTTATATGTGGTTTTGGGTTTTATTTAGTGTTTGTGCCAAGTAAGACCTTTGGGATAGCTTACAGTAATAGTTGATTTGATCTTGCTGTAAAACATAAACTTTTGCTCTCACAGAAACAATTCTCATTTCCAGCAGGAGCGTGATAAAATACTGATTCCTTTTGAATAAGATTAATAGATAAATTTTCTAGGACTTCCTGATTTATCAGGGTTTTTAGAGTTACATAAGTATTCGAAATATCCAGATTGCTACAGACTGTTTTGTTTTTAACAGATTCTGTTTTTCGCGTGTTGTTTGCTTATTTTGATGAATCTATGGCTAGTATCGGGTGGTATGAACCATGGAAAAGTTGTAATACAGTAGATATTACACCAATATAAATAAAGAATGAGTTCACAACAATACCAAAAGTGGTGATTTATTTTCTTATACTAACGGAGCTTATGAGATTTTTTGTTGAAGTTTTGTGTTGTGAATTTTTCAAGTTTTGGGTAAGGATTTGATGGACTATGGAATAAGGAGTGGCAAGAGCCTAATCTTGGGGATGCCCAAGGAACCCCAAGGTAATATTCAAGGACAACCAAGAGCCTAAGCTTGGGGATGCCCCGAGAAGGCATCCCCTCTTTCGTCTTTGTCTATCTGTAACTTTACTTGAGGCTATATTTTTATTCACCACATGTTATGTGTTTTGCTTGGAGCATCTTGTATGATTTGATGTCTGTGCCATTTAGTTTGCCACAATCATCCTTTCTGTACACACCTTTTGGGAGAGACATGCATGAATCGTGATTTATTAGAATACTCTATATGCTTCACTTATATCTTTTGAGCTAGGAAATTTTGCTCTAGTGCTTCACTTATATCTTTTTAGAGCACGGCCTTGGTTTTATTTTATAGAAATTGATGAACTCTCGTACTTCACTTATTTTATTTTGAGAGTCTTTAAAAACAGCATTGTAATTTGCTTTGGTTATAAAATTAGTCCTAATATGATATACATCCAAGAGAGATATAATAAAAACTTTCATATAAAGTGCATTGAATACTATGAGAAGTTTGATTCCTTATGATTGTTTTGAGATATGAAGATGGTGATATTAGAGTCATGCTAGTGAGTAGTTGTGAATTTGAGAAATGCTTGTGTTAAGGTTTGTGAGTCCCGTAGCATGCATGTATGGTGAACCGTTATGTAACGAAGTTGGAGCATGAGATATTGTTTGATTGTCTTCCTTATGAGTGGCGGTCAGGGACGAGCTATGGTATTTTCCTACCAATCTATCCCCCTAGGAACATGTGCATAGTACTTTGTTTCGATGACTAATAGATTTTTGCAATAAGTATGTGAGTTCTTTATGAGTAATGTTGAGTCCATGGATTATACGCACTCTCACCTTTCTGCCATTGCTAGCCTCTCTTGTACCGCGCAACTTTCGCCGGTACCATAAACCCACCATATACCTTCCTCCAAACAGCCACCATACCTACCTATTATGGCATTTCCATAGACATTCCGAGATATATTGCCATGCAACTTTCCACCGTTCCATTTATTATGACACGCTCCATCATTGTCATATTGCTTTTCATGATCATGTAGTTGACATCGTATTTGTGGCCAAGCCACCGTTCATCATTTTTTTATACATGTCCCTCTTGAGTCATTGCACATCCCGGTACACCGCCGGAGACATTCACATAGAGTCATATTTTGTTCTAAGTATAGAGTTGTAATTTTTGAGTTGTAAGTAAATAGAAGTGTGATGATCTTCATTATTAGAGCATTGTCCCATGTGAGGAAATAAAAAAAGAGAGAAAGGCCAAATAAAAAAAGAAGGCCCAAAAAAGAGAAAAAGATAAAAAAGAGAGAAAAGAGAGAAAAAGAGAGAAGGGACAATGTTACTATCATTTTTAGCACACATGTGCTTCAAGGTAGCACCATGACCTTCATGATAGAGAGTCTCCTATATTGTCATTTTCATATACTAGTGGAAAATTTTCATTATAGAACTTGGCTTGTATATTCCAATGATGGACTTCCTCAAAATGCCCTGGGTCTTCACGAGCAAGCAAGTTGGATGCACACCCACTTAGTTTCTTTTTGAGCTTTTCATAAACCTATAGCTCTAGTGCATCCGTTGCATGGCAATCCCTACTCACTCACATTGATGTCTATTGATGGGCATCTCCATAGCCCGTTGATACACCTACACTACAAAAAAAGACACTTCCGTGATGATATGTGTTTGTCACAGTAGGTCACGTTTTCTATCATGCATGTACATCCATGACAAAATCAAGATAGTCATACCTGTGCTGTTGTAGAAGTGTTCCATGACATTACCAAAATTATCATCACGGAAGTGTCCACTTCCATGACGATAAATCACGCATCATGGAAGTGCTTTCGTGGAGGGTGACCGACACGTGGCATCCACCGTAACGGGTCGCCATTAAGCTATCGGGTCCGGTATTGGATCCGATAACCCGTTAACAGCCCGGACCAATGAGGATTTTCCACATGTAAAATTGTCACTGGCTGGAGGAAACACGTGTTGGCTCACCGATGGAACAGATGTCATCCATTCATTGGACAGGAGGCGCCTATGACAGGTGGACACATGGCACGACCCAACAGAGGCCCATTCCGTTGATAAGGCTGGGCCTATCAAAATAAGTGGGCCGGCCCATTAGCGGCCTACTTGAGTCTGGCCCACATGCAAGTACGGCCCATACAACTTACACAGAATCGGCCCATCAAAGGCCCATTCTAGATTTGACAATTTTCAGCCCATCATTAGCTTAAGCCCGTTAATGGCCCGCTACGTCTTTAGGCCCAATTGCGGCTCGAGCTTGTTTCGGCCTGTTAGCAGCCCATCGTCAGTTCCAGCCCGTTAAAGACCTGGAACATCCGGCCATTTTCCGGCCCATTCTGTAGTTGGGCCAATTCTAGCCCGCTATGACTTTAGGCCTGTCCTCAGCCCATTCGATAAATGGGCCAACTCTTAGCCCATTCTGCTCTTGTCCTGTTAATGGCCCGCACAACAGTTGGGCCTTTGACTTTAGGTCCATTAGGGGCCCACGTTCCGCAGGGCATCATTTCAACCCAACGTGACTTTTGGCCTGTTAAAAGCCTATTGCAAATTGGGCCTCCTCTGGCCCATAACACTTTCAGCCTCTTACTGGCCCATAAAGTAAAAGGGCCGAGACAAAATTGACATTTATTTCGGCCTGCTAGAGGCCCGTGGGCCATTTCCATTTATACGGCCCTATCGAGCTTTGGCCTGTTAACAGCCTGCTAAGAGCCGTTGTTTCGGTGGGCCACATCATTTGGGATCCACTTAATATTATTTTGACCAGCCCAGTTAGGGCCCGCTTTGACTACACATGTTTGTTCATTTGTATGGCATCCAGGAAATGTTTGGGCATGTTGGACATACTATCGCCTCTAAAAAACATACACTATACAATAAAAACACTAAGGCATACAAACGTAGAATAATCCTACACTATACAATAAGGAAATTGCAGCCGAATATACCCACTGGGCATTATAGTTCGACACCAGTGATAATAAAGCATACACAAACAGCATATTACATACACTGGACAAATAAGGCTCATACATCATGGACACACATCAACATAACTTACCATTTTAACTATAATCGCTTCAGAAAATAGGATTGGCCGGATTCAGATAGCACAAATTTCAGTCTGCAAAATCTCCAATTCCTTCGTGGTTACCTCAGTGTCTTGTTTCATTTTTTTTGACTCCTGCATCTAATACCTGCATGTCCAGTCTCAACTTGTTGATTGTACGTTGAGAATCATGTACACGTTGTCTTGCCACCTCTAGTTGATTCTCGAGAACATCAGCACATTCCAATTCTAATCCATAATCATTTGGTAACGGCCATGCTGCACTGCTCGCAGATCTTTGTGTTGATGTCACTTCATCCTAAAATGTTTGTTTAAGTACACATGACTAGGGCAAAAATATAGTTACAACAGTGAAGCGAGCAAGATAGACTATTTTGTACATGGCAAAACAGGACTAACAATATTGTTACATGTCATGAAGCATAAGGAGGTGATATTTTTAAAAATTATAAAAATGGTAGTCTGTGCAGCCTGCATACAGAAATCTCTCTTAGCTCACCAGAGGAGCATGATGTTGGGGCCAAATCCAAAACACAGACAAGTTACGAATTTAGACAGCATATTGCGTATAAATAAGCAAGCAGTTGGGCCTTCTGTAGCTCAATTAAAGTCTTAGGGAGCATAATGAACAACAGAGGGATTCATACAAACCTACTACAACAAGCAAAACTATGCAATCATTAGCCTAGTATAAACTAGATTGTGAGCCTCATGCAGTAATAGGTTGTTAATAGACTTCAAAGCTTCAGGCACACTTCGCCAGAGTACTTAAATAGTAAGGCCTTTAATTATGTCAACTAATATTTATACAAGTACCCAACATCAGGCATCATTGATTGGGCATCTCATCAACCGGGGACAAACAAAGCAATTGAAAAGAGCAAATTAACTATGCCTAAAACAAATAAGGAATTGAACTGTTGAGTTGGATACAATGACTTACCTTAACTGGTTGAATAGGCTCAGCGCTGCTCCTACTTCTATTGCAAGGCTCCTTCCTAACATCTTGTACTTGGAAATCCACAATCTTATCTTCATTGCACCCCCTCTGCAAGGTTACACAAACTAGTTACTCATCTCCATGGAAGATAAATATGCATACTTTCTGGTCTATGAACAACACAAAAGGATAAGATTATAACAAAACAACATCACATAATGAAACATGCCACATCTCTTGCACTTGCACACAAAGAAATGAGCATTTGTTATGTGTGCACTATGTAAAAACTAGACATACCTTCGAACTGGATCTCCAGGTACTCTTGGAGAGCCTACTTTAGTGTACAGCCAAACCTTTATGTCACCTATGAGTTAGACAAGGCCCCACTACAGCAGCCCTTAGTGTTTAAATCGTTGACAAGTTTTGTTAGAGTGTTAGCTCAGGAACAACAAGTAATCAAAGCAAACAGTCCTGGTATTACTGGCTGATGCAAACAAGCAATTAAACAGATGTGTGAGCAAATCTTACATACTCCCTCCTTCCATCTATATAGGGCCTAATCGTTTTTTGAGGCTAACTTTGACCAAGTGTTATAGCAATAATATATGGCATGCAAGTTACACAAAGTATACCATCAAATTCGTACGTGAAAGGATCTTCCAATGATATAATTTTCACATTATACATCTCATGTATTATTAGTCTTATCAATAGTTAAAGGCAGTCTCGAAAAACACATTAGGCCCTATATAGATGGAAGGAGGGTGTCACAACCGGTTTTCCAATGAAATAGTTATTGAAAATCGACCATTTTATCAGACCAGTATAGAAAAAATCCTCCTTACTGGTAGAAAAATCCTTGGTACAGAAATCTAGAAGTACTAAATATTATACAAGGTTGAGCTGAGGGTGCTCAATAATTTATTACAAGCACGCCGATATTATACATAAAGGCGGATATGACACAGAGGGTATGGTGGCATAACTACTGACTCGTAATAAAAGTGGTGGTGGATATGTCACAGTGAAGTGGATGACATGACTCCAAAATCTTACAGCTCATCAAGCACCGGAGTGAGGCTTGATGATTTTATTAGGGTAGCGGAAGCATATATAATACGAGTGACCAACTCCAGGATCGCACGGGACTGACTGGGACTCCTCTAGGAATCGCACTCGCTATCATACTCTTCATCCATAAGATCGCCTTCGTCAACATCTGGCCAAATCAACAAGCCAGGTGAGTACTTTGAGTGTACTCGCAGGACAGTGTGGACATAAGATATAACAAATGCAAACACGATGCACATGAGCAGACTAGTAATGCGCACTCAGATAATAAATTTGCACTGCATGTTAAATAAAAAGGAAGTCAGGCGGTAGTCCTCCCGAAATCCCATTAAATATAGTTGAAGACTGATCGGGTGTCTGAAGCGACGCCTCGAAAGGTAAAATAACTTAACATGCCGCAGTCGGGCGTCAGGGCGACACCACATAAAGGGCTTATATTGAAACGTAAATGACAGTACGTGCCACAGTCGGACGTCTAAGCGACATCTCGAAAAGGTCTTATAACGAAAGTAAATAACAAGGATGCCACAGTCGGGCGTCTAAGAGACATCACATAGAGGGCTCATATCAAAAGTAAATAACAAGAATGCCACAGTCGGACGTCTGAGCGACATCACATAAAGGGCTTATATCAAAAGTAAATAACAAGAATGCCACAGTCGGACGTCTAAGCGACATCACATAGAGGGCTTATATCAAAAGTAAATAACAAGAATGCCACAGTCGGACGTCTAAGCGACATCACATAGAGGGCTTATATCAAAAGTAAATAACAAGAATGCCACAGTCGGACGTCTGAGCGACATCACATAAAGGGCTTATATCAAAAGTAAATAACAAGAATGCCACAGTCGGACATCTGAGCGACATCGCATAAAGGGCTTGTATCTCATCATTCGAATTCAAGTAGCTCATGAAGGTAACATCATTCCACGGAATACTCAGTACATGATAATAAACTGGTTAGTCCATCCACAGGAATAACATTCAGCCGGATTTACCACTCTCAATTTCATGCTTATTCTCCCGAGACTGTCACTGAGACTGACACTGAGACTGATACTGAGATTGACAGTAATATGTTGATCAAAGTCCTTGACCATGGACATGGTTACTCGAATGGTTTTGACTCTGCAGAGTTTGTACTCTTTAACCACAGCCAGCGGATTTAAGTAGTCACAAAGGACTAGTTCCGTTTACGGTATTTTAGGAGAAACACATCTAACCAGTACACACCCATTCGACATTCCGCTGCCAGGAATCACCCTAGGCAACGTTCAAGAAAAACTCTAAGACGGGGAGGCTACAACCTCGAATAGCATGGGATCAAATTTATATCACGCGCTCTAAGGGGTGCCCCCCTCTCATTCCTAACCGGAAACACCCATGCCCCCTAACCGGATGACGGGCTTTAATCCAGGGCCATGGAACCCTCATCACGGCCCCTCTATTTGGTGTGTACAAGGAAAGAGGTTTGCAACTGACTATAACCACATTCTTTGCAGAAGACATGTGGCGGCACGAAAAGGGGACGAACGGGGACAAGACTTGGCCCACGTTAATACTGGAGTTAAACGATTGACATAAAACTGGCATGCTTCAACAATATGAGCTTGCAACCTATCATGCCACCACATGATCAGGTTATCTCACCATCATATGAACACATCAAATTTCAAAGCTCACTTGCAGCTTGCTTTGCATGAAATATAACATTCACAAATTCTTATATAAACATGTCATGAGAAAACCACTCAAGCAATCATGAAAAACACTCATCATATCAAAGGTTCAAACATGCTTGCCAGGTTCGGAGTAGTCAGAGTCTAGCTCGGCGAAGTTTGCAGCTCCGTCACTTCCTTCGGTATCTACGTTATAAAAGAAATCGGAAACTAACGTAAATACCGTGTGTGCATACAAAATGTTCCAAATATTTTTCAAATAAATATGATAAAAACTAGATAGAAAAATAAAGATGACAGAAAAAGAATCAGCTCAAAATTATCTTCTGTTTAAAAGCTATAAAGGTTTTAGTCCAGGGACTAATATGTGATGAAACAGAAACTTTCTAGGGGCTAGTTTAGAAAAACAGAAAACGCTTCAGTTGGAATACGCCTTCCAGAGGGGAAAACGTATCCGGGCCGAAGGTGCCAACGGAAAACGGTTCGAAGGGGGAGGGTGAGGCTGACGAGGGGGTCCCACCCATCAAGTTTGAAATTCAAAATAGAGTCCCACCGGCGCCCGAGGCTCGCCGTGGTCGCCGGCGTCGATCCACGGCGAGGTAGGGGGAGTGGAAGGTACCTACGGACTCACGGAGTTCTCCCACGTCTGTGGGTGGTGGAGTTGGTCGTCGGCGAGCACCACGTCGACGGCGGCCTCCACTCCGGCGGACGGTGGTTCGGTCGAGGATGATTCTCTCCGAAGGGAGCTGCAAACTCCAAATTGAAGCGCGGGTCAGGCAAGCGGGTGCACTAGGATGCTACTGGCACAGTTTGGGGAGCGGGGGTGCACTCACGAGAGAGAATCTTGCTGGATCCCAAAGCGGATCGGGGCGGCCGGAATCGGGGAAGAAGGCCTCCTCGAGGTCCTCCTAGGGGCTGGGCGCGGTTCTGGTGAGGTCGAGGATTGGTGCTAGGTCAAAGGCGAGCTCAGGGCCTCCATTTATAGCCGGCCCGAGGTGGTTGCCGAGAATGGGATTTCTCCGGCGAGTAATTACGGCGAGGTGGTGGTCGAGTTGACGGCTTAGGTGACTGGGCAGCCGCGGATTGGTCCACTGGCTCCATTCAACAACTAAGCTTGATCGGATTTGGCCTGCTCCCGTGGCTTCGACGGAACGGAGCTCATGGGCTCGTCGGCGGCAGAGAGCGCGCTCTGCGCCTCTCAGGCCACCGCGATGGTTCTGCAGCACGCACAAAGAAGAGGACGGCCACGCGGAGGCTCCTGGTGGTGTGCGCGGTGCTGGACGGCGCCGTACTACAGGGCTGGCCCCTGCTGGCCGCCACGGGCGGTTCTGCCACCACGGGAGGCGCCGGAGTTGACGTGACACGTCGCCACCGACGCTCGCGACCGGCCAAACAACCGTGTGGCGCACTAGATAACGAGGGGGAATAGGGAGCAAGAGGCCAGGGCGAGCACTGGCGAGATTGACGCCAAGCTCTGAAGAAAACGACATTGACGACTGAAGCTTAACACTGAAACTCTGAATTTGAACAGGAACAGTGCACACCAGCTGTTCGACGGAATGTTTGGCGCACGTGGAAAATTTTTCTTGAGCTGAGACTTTGTGATGTGATCTCTTGGTGCATCTAGAGACTGCCTGAATTATCTCAAAATTTTTGGAAAAGAAAAAGTATGAAATTTACCAAAAATGGCAAATTTGGTCCAAACTTGCACCAAGCAAATTTTGAAAAAAATGAACTGTGGACTGGCCGATCTTGATGGATCTAGGTTGAGGACACTAAGGACTAGCCAAAGGAATTTATTTGGAACCAAAACTCAAAGGAAATCTAGTATTTCCTTTGTAAATCACTAAGGTCCAAATAAATGGCAAAAAAAGATTTTGAGTTTAAAATAAATAGAATTAAAATCTAGGGGAAGTGGAACTTTGCTGGTCTTGATGCTTGACTTGACCCAAAGTGGGGAGGTGGGTTTTGGAAGAAAGTTTTCAACATAGGTCATGGCAAGAGAGTAATTTTTGAAAGGGGAAGAATAAAATTCATAATTTATAGGAATTATTTTTAATAAAAAGGAATTGTAAAAACCTTATAAAATTATTTGTGTTGAGCCAACACAAGATGAGAAATCTTCAAGACCAAAAATCAAGATTGGGAAGAACTCATCATGAAATATTTGTCATAAAAAGATTTGAGAAGATGAGCCCCTTTTTTGAAAAATTCAAGTGACCTTCTTTAAATCAAATGAAGAAGTTGATAAAAATCAAAACCAAAATTTTGGGGTGTTACAGAGGGAGTATCAAGAAAATAAGCAAAGAAGGAGGCTTAAAGACCATCACTTGACTGACCAGATTTAAGGGGCATTTAAACATCATGTGCAATGTAAGAACTAACATAAACATTGTATATTCCAGATTCTACAATGGAATGCACATGTATTAGGTTATGCCATGTATGATGATGCCTAAATGTACACTATAGTAGGAAGGAGTGATTCATCATTGCACACACAATTGAATTGCAGGTTAAGGGCCAGTTCTATTCTGCCTTTTTAGAGCTTATTGTAAAAATAAGCCATAAAAGATGTAAAGAAGTCATTTTTGAGTTATGGGCTTGGGCTTAACTTATTTCGCTTTGGCGGGGAGTGTTTTGGGTAGAAGCTCACTAAAAATTGAAGGGAAGGGGAATAGTGAAATGTCTCTATTGTCTACCTATATTACACTCAAAATGCAACTGCTCACACCCGCGTCACACATGACCCTCAAGTAAAAACAAACACTCAAGTGTTCATTGCCCTGCCCGCTTGCATGTCCTCTTCCCTTTCCCTCTACCTCGATCCCCTGCCTGCAGCGCTAGGGTTCCTCCAGCGAGCCGTCGCCGTTGGTCCCATCTGGCCTGGTCCTCGATGATGCTCTGTCCAGCTAGGATACATGCGGGTAGGACCAAATCTCCCCGGCTGCTCCTCCCTCTGGTGCCGCCCCTCATTCTCATGGTCTCCAGCAGGTGCTCCACTATGGTCCATCCAACGCACTACTCCGGCCGGCGCCGCACAACTACGGCTGATGCCACACTGCGGCAGAAGGCACCTTATTCCCCCTCCCCTCCTCCCAGGCCATGGCCTTGAGGTGCTGTTGAAGGATGAGCTCATCCAACAAGGTGAGTATATCCTCTGATTTTTTGCCAAATTTTCATTCCGATCCACTATACGATGAATTGCTATGAGCTGCTTCTGCTGCTGCTGCTATATTATGCATTGTTATGAGCTGCTCCTACTGCTGCTATATGATGAATTTCTATGAGCTGCTGCTGCTATATGATGAATTGCTATGAGCTGCTGTTGTTGCTATATGATCAGTTGCTATAAGCTGCTCCTGCTGCTGCTATATGATGAATTGCTATGAGCTGTTGCTGCTATATGATGAATTGCTATGAGCTGCTGTTGTTGCTATATGATCAGTTGCTATAAGCTGCTCCTGCTGCTGCTATATGATGAATTGCTATGAGCTGCTCCTGCTGCAATATGATGAATTGCTATGAGCTGCTCCTGCTGCTGCTATATGATGAATTGCTATGAGCTGCTGGTGGTATATGATGAATTGCACACTGCTGCTGTATGATGAGTTGCTATGAGCTGCTGCTGCTATATGATGCTTTCAGGTGGTGCTGCTATATGATAATAACCAGCCACTTGGACCATCGAATTTCAATAAATAATTGTTCTTCATTTAAATGCGGGTCATGCGTTCTTCGTTTAAATTAGGCAATGTGATCTCTATGGAAGACATTGACCAAAGTATATTGTGCCAAATAGATGGTATCTTTGTATTTGCATTTTGAACAAATAGTGATGGTCTGTTTTCCTATCATATTAGTTACTGCATTGGGTTCAATTTGTGATGTTTTCAAGTCAAATTAATTTTCATATGGGTAGCAAAATGAAAAAATATAATTCAATCTAGACTTTTGACTAATCATACCAAAGATAAGCTGAAAAGGAAGGCAATGAAAAGAACTGGTTGTCTTATTACCTGGAGCTTATATTCACATGTGCTTATTTTCTTAGGATAACTTGTAAAAACTGTCCCTAAGAAACATGGCCAATAGAACTGACATACAAATCACATGTCATGATGATTGGAATGGAGGAGTGACCTACCATAGCACACTGTATAGGCTCACCGCTGCCTCTCCTTTTTTGCGATGTTCCATGAAATTGCCACATACATCTTGTACGTTATCATTGTGTAACCCCATCTGCAAGTTGACACGGCTAATTTTAGACATCTCTACATGATAATACATTGCATATCCCTTGCGCATATTTAAACCACCAATTAACGATTGTGTGCATAGCATAAACTAGCCATGACTCTGTGTGCTGGACTAGCAGGCACTCTAAGGGAGCCTAATGTAGTGCACTGGAATTCCTACATGCCACCTACGATTTTGTGTAATATACTACCACTACTGTAGGATGCTACTAACGCAACACTACGATCAGAGACCCTTCGAGAAATTGTGTGCGATGCAGTAATCGCAAACGGTGGTGTATGAAAACCGTGAAAAAGGTGCAAAACGTTTGTGATGGAGGATGCATCAAACACGATTCAGATTTTAGTTGCGTGTGCGATTCAGGCCACACGGTTAACCCGTTCGAACTGTTTGTGATGATGCAGAACAACAGAAACGGGCAGCCATATCAATGTGTGTGCGATATACGGCATACAGTTCATTCCGATAAACCATTTGCTATTAGGGAGTGCAACATAAACAGTTAGCCACATCAAGGTGTTTGTGATATAGGGCATACGGTTCACTCGGACGAACTGTTTACAATTAGCGAACGCAACAGAAATGGTTCAACTTAACAAGATGTGTGTGATACGTGGCAAACAGCCAACTCGGATGAACTGTTTGCGATGAGAATTTACAACACAGGCGGTTAATATAGTTAGTTCGTGTGCGATCCTGTGTGTACAAAAAACTTTGAAAAAATGCAAACTAGTTGCTTGTGGTGGCTAGGAGTATCGCACACGGCCGCAAGGGTGCTATGCTGATCATGGAGTTCGAGAAGACCATCGTCGGAAGGCCACCAGCTCAACCTTTTAGCTTATATTTTATTATAATTGTATGCATATGTAGGTCGTGAGTGTTCTGGGCCTTGCCGCATTTGGCATTTTAAATTATCCTGAATATGTAAGACAATTATTAAGAATTATTAACAGTTGCAATTGTAACTTTGCCTCAACGACGAGCAGAGCGCGCGTAGGGACGCCAGAGCGGAGCGCGTCGTGGCCGCCTCAACGGCGAGCAACCACATGGTCAACCTTCTGCCATCAATAAATTTTGACCTTGTTTCTCGTCACATTGATGATTACAACACAATAAGTAATTGTAAATCTGTTCAAACCTCTCAAACTAATATGTGTTCACACTTAGCATCGGTCTATAAAAACTACCCACTCAAAAATTACTCCACAGTTCCTCTCCTCATCACGCACAAAACTGGTTTTCTCAGTCAAGTCGTTCCGCCATGACCGGTAGGAGGAGATTAGGCTGGACATATAACCAGGCAGCATAGACCAAGGCCACGGAAGCACTAGAGAGGTCTCGCCGCGAAGCCATAGCTGCAGCACAGATGTCCGAGCGTGCCGCGTAGCCCTCGAATGAGCTCTCACGGGCATGCGAGGGCTCTCACAAGCGCATTCGCGGTGTCGGCCATCGCGATGAGCCGGTGTTCCTGAAGTCCTTCGCCAGCGACGACGACATTCTCGCTGGCGTCACTACGCAGAAGGAGCTGGTCGACGGCTTGATGAAGCTGCTCAAGATCAGCGATGCCTCGGTTGACAAGGCGACCGGCCTTGTCAAGCAACTCATGGATGACAATGCGAAGCTCCTCAAGTTGGTCTCCGAGAAGGAGGAGGAGGCTGCCGGATGGAAGATGTTGCGTGAGCAGAGTAGTGCCTCGGAGATGACGCTGACAACGGTCGTCGAGGAACTGATGGGTGGCTTGAGGAAGCTCCATATCGAGCGCGGGCAGGAGGTGGAGGAATCTGTGGCTGCTTTGAAGCAAAGTCATCAGGAATTGAAGAAGGAGCTGGAGGATTTCGCCGCCCGGTGATCCATCGACGAGTAGAGACAGTAGCGACCCAGATCGTTGTCTGCAATTTCCTTCTTCTCTTGCCCCCATGTCTTCCGGGCTTTGTCGCATGTGGCATTTTAAATTATCCAGAATATGTAAGACAATTATTATGTGCGCCATTTTAAATTTGTCGTCGTATTATCCGTTTCCATTTTATTTGTGGTCGTATTATCCGTTGCCCTATGTGGCAATTTAAATTAGGGCGGAATACTAGTTGAAAACACGAACAAAGAAAATGCTGCCATGGGATCACAAGCAAACACCCTCCGTCCAGGTGCTTTAATTAACCCATTAATGGAGAAGTTGTGAGCGAGGCGGGCGGCGGCTGGTGCATGGAGGTCATAGAGCTCGCTTCCCGGTGAGCATGGGCGGCCTTGCTGCTCGCAGGTGTCCCGTCGAGCCTGCGAGGTGGACTGGATGCACGTGTCCCGTCAAGCCTACGTGGCGGACTGCTCGCACACGTCCCATCGAAGCTGGATAGCGGACTTCTCACGCTCGTCCTGTCTCATCAAATAGCTACATGCACGCCACCGAGTATGGTTAAATTTCGACACGGTAAATATAATACAACCATTTGCAATATTAACGTGTCAGTTTTTTTTTCTCAAAAGGGACTTCGTTGGCTACTAATGTGTGCGCCTCTTCTCAAACTGGATGATTTTTCTTACCACGGCATATATGTGCCATGTCATGAAACCATGCCAAGTTTAATGTTTTTTGGGTGAATTTTTTATTTACTGGGATTTAAAAACCAAGATTCTCATTGTTTCAGAACGACGATAAGTTTGTAATTCATTCTCATTCCTTAAACGAGACCTAAACATGCACCCAATGACACATGTATGATTTCCCACCCATTTTGCTTCACTGGAGCATGTGGTTGTAGTTCAAATTTGAATTATGGACTACATTAAATGCATAGAAAACTTACACTACTAGAAAAACAGCTATAGCCAACATGGACACCAATGGTGCACTATACATGTGGTGCGCCATTAGTAACCAAAACAGTAATGGCGCACGAGGTGAAAAGTGCGCCATTACTATGTTTGACCAAGGTTTGACCCAGTCATACACATACTAATGGCGCACTTTGTATAGGTGTGCCATTACTAAGTTGACATAGTAATGGCGCACCTTTACAAAGTGCGCCATAACTATGTGTATGACTGGGTCAAACCTTGGTCAAACTTAGTAATGGCGCACTTTGCATACATGCGCCATTACTATGTCAAACTTAGTAATGGCGCATCTATACAAAGTGCACCATTACTATGTTTGACCAAGGTTTGACCAAGTCATACACATAGTAATGGCGCACTTTGTGAAGGTGCGCCATTACTAACTTTCTAGGTGGCCGAAAATTTCACCAAATGCACCCCCCCCCCCCGTGGACCGCCTTTTCAGTTTAAAAAAAATAAAAGAAAATGATGGAAATGTCAAAAAATAAAAGAAAATAAGTTTCCCATGTGATATGTGGTCTAGTTGTTGGGAAAATTTACAAATATGAATTTTGACTTTATTTGCAAAATCTCTCTGGAATTTAGTAAAATGGGCATAACTTTTGCATACGAACTCGGATTAAAAAGTTTTTTATATGAAAAATCATCTACTCGAAAAGTTACATCCAAATTCAAAGGGCAAAGCCCTGTTGAAGATTTTTAGAATCCCCAAAAACCTAACAGAATAAAAGATACGGGGCTTTTAAGATCTAGAGGGGGGAAAATGGAAAAAAATTCAAACTTAGTAATGGCGCACCATTTGCTAGGTGCGCCACTAGTAACAGAAAAAAATGGTTTCAATTTTTTGGAAAAATGTTCAAAATATGATACGTAATATGACCGGGAAGTTTGAAATATTTTTTCAAAATTTCATCACACTCATGAACATGAACAAAGTCCTAGACATCAACAAGGTTTAATAGGATTGATATGATAGATATATCAACAAGTGCCTGTTAAGTGAGCTGGTGCTGGGGTTGGATAGAACTGAGAAGTTAAGCGTGCTCGGGCTGGAGTAGTGTGAGGATGGGTGACCCTCTGGGAAGTTTGACCACAGAGTGTGATTTGACTTGAGATTAAGCATATTGACCCGAGATTAAGCCATAGTGACCTGAGATTAAGAAAAAAATGAAAAAAATCTTAAAAAAATTTGAAAAAAAATTATGAAAAAATTTTTGAAGAGGTTTATCATGGCCTCTCCGGTGGATGTTTGGCGAGGTGGCCGCCGTTCGCCCCGACCTATCGATCCTGGAGCAACACGTTGCCGCGGAAGCCGGTGAAGACGTGGACTATGTTGCCATGCCGAAGGCTTCATGTCAGCGGGCTAGCGTATTACTCTATCTCGGGAAAGCTGGCTACAACATCAAGATCGTCCACACCGACGGCTTCACGCGGGCCATGTCACAGGTTAAGTGGTCTATCCCCAACCCCTCGGGTTCAACCACCATCGATCTCTTCGACGACCTTGCCGCTGATCTCCTCCGCCAAGCGATCAAGGATTTGCGAGATTTATATGACATCGAGCCTATTTTATCACTTCTGAAGGACACGTTCTACGGCGGCGGCTTAGGATCCTCAATTGCCAAGTCCGATCTCATCGACCACGACCACGAGGAGGGCACCCACGAAGGTTCCTCCAAGGTGAAACAACCCATCTGTGACATCAGAGAGTGCACCATGGGTCTGTGCTCTTCCAAGTGGAAGGATCCCGTCCATGAAATGCGAGGCAACATTCTATCAACAAATATTACCTTTTCTAGCTTGCCAACCTGTACCCTTTGTTGTAGTAGCATTTTCCATGCGGTGCTTTAACTGTGCCATGTTTAATTATTTTAGTTATGCTAAAATGTATTGTTCAATAGGTCTATTTGATGTTTATGTATGAATTGTCCACTTTAGTTTCACGAATGGCTATATTTGGTTGTTTATAGTGAGTAGATGCCTTGTTTATCTGCATTTGGTTATTAGGTTGGTTGGAGTGAGCATGTTTTTAGTTATTGAGCAGATGCCTTGTTTATCTGTATTTGGCTCTTAGTTTGGTTGGAGTGAGTATTTGTCCAGTTATCAAGTAGATGCCTTGTTTATCTGTATTTGGTTGATAGGTTGCTTTTTTTAGCATTTGTCCAGTTATCAATCAGATGCCTTCTTTATCTGTATTTGGTTGTTAGGTTGCTTTTTTAGCATTTCTCCGGTTATGAAGAAGATGCCTTGTTTATCTTTATCTGCTTGTTAGGTTGGCTGCAGTGAGCATTTGTCCAGTTTCCAAGCATATGCCCTGTTTATCTGTATTTGCTTGTTAGGTTGGTTGTAGTGAGAATCTGTCCAGTTTTCAATGGCTATATTTGGTTGTTATACTGGTCATTTATGCCTTGTTTATTTCAGTCATTCACAATGTATGGTTCATTATGTGCAAGTCGAAACTGTGCCACTCAACTACATCAATACCAGTTTGAACGGCTATATTTGGTTCCAGTTATTCCTGGTGTAGTTAACACATGCCCTTTATTTTCAGTTTTACACATTTATCCAGTGTGATGTTATATCTGCTTTAACAGCATGCTGAAACCAACACATTCAAGCTATCATTTGGAGATGATGTTGTTTACCTTTGCTATATTTGTTTGATGTTAAAATTGTTGTACATATCATGCCTTTCCACTACTTATGCAGGAAAACAATGGGAGTGGCCACCATTTTCTGCCGAGGTTAGCTTCATCCCTGGGCTTGTACTCCCCCGTTGTTCCATCATGTAGTGCATATAGATCCAGGCCTGGACACTAGTTAGCTTCTAATATTGACTTCTTGCTTGTAGGTACATATGCCCTTGGCAAGGATGCATGCATCGACCCTTTTTGCGTATGGGGCAATGACTTATTGATGAACAAGCATCAAGTGAGGAAACTGATAAGGATTATTAGCAAAAAGATACGAATGGTGGCAAGCAAATTACTTGTTTATGCTCTATCCAACACAACAGTGAGCTGTAGGATGGTAACTACAAACTCTGCAACCTTCTCTTTTTACTGCCCATAATGAGTTGTTAGACAACAATGTCTGAATCTTTTTCGTTCCCAGTGGTTACCGAAGCATTTCACTCAAGATTACCTCGCAAAGTACATGATTGGTGGACACACAATGAAGGTTAAAGTATTTCATCCAGACTACAATGATCATCGAGAAGTCCTAATGAAGACAGTGAAGGATGGACGGGCAACCATCACAAGGGGTTGGCCTAGAGTCGTGTGCACCTTAGGCATGGAGTAGGGCACAATATGGGCATTCCGCTTCACCTTCTCCCGCAACCAGAATGTCTTTCACCTCTCTCTCTACAGTCTTAGTACAATTGTGGTTCATCATTCTTTACTTGGTGCTTCTGTAGTTCTTCAGTATATGTACCTGTGCATTGAATTATGGCTTCGTGGTCGAACCTATATTTGTACTAAACATGGTTGGATATGAAATAATTGATTGCCTACTTTCAAATTCATAACATGTGATTATTAAATTAGGGATTAAATAGGGATTACACTGCACACGGTTTGCGAAAGCGGAACATGGAGATCAGAAATGTTTCTAGGATCCACTACATGTGCGATCAATCTCCACTACACACACTACTTTCTCTTGAAAACTATATGCGTTAGGCCACCTTGCGCAAACGTTTATCACATAAAAAGTGTGTGTGATTGACAGCCTTTGCCACACAGTTTCTTTATACGCACCGGGTGTGATGCATTCAATAACGCAAAAGATAAATTATTAATATCATGTGCAATGACAACGCTATCACATACGATTTAACAGGAAGAATTGTGTGTGATCTACCTGTGAATGGAAACGTTTTCCTTGGAGCGACTGTGTGGGATGTACATACGAACGAAAACGTTTAGCGAGGACTGACTGTGTGGGATGTACTTGCGACCGGAAACAATTTCGCAGTATAATTGTATTTTTTCTGTACTGTATGTATTTCCGTATTTGAGTGCTCGTCGGTCGTAGACGGCCTCATTTTGCCGAACGTGTGTACCAGGAGGGCATATCCCGACGGTTTCTGGGCCGTGTGGGAAGAACCCCCCGATCGCCCACACTCACTTGGTGACGGTTCCAGATGCCATGGCGGAAAGGGGTTTTAAACCGTTTGTTTAGGACTGACGTGCACCAGTGTACCTCTGTTCCTAAATATATGTCTTTGTAGAGATTCCAGTATGGACCACATACAGATGTATATAGATGCATTTTCGAGTGTAGATTCACTCATTTTGCTCCGTATGTAGCCTATAGTGGAATCTCTAGAAAGACCTATATTTAGGAACGGAGGTACGGGGTAGTATCATGTATGACATCTACATATCTAATTTAGCAGCCAGTAGTAGAAATATTCTCTGCACAAAGGGATTACTGGTCGAAAATCCTAGCAAAGCACGCAAAGGGATTACTGGTCGAAAATCCTAGCAAAGCACGCTGGCAGGCACAAAACAATACAAGAGAGAGAGACGCTGTCGGTGTCAAAACCGGCGGATCTCGGGTAGGGGGTCCCGAACTGTGCGTCTAGGCCGGATGGTAACAGGAGGCAAGGGACACGAAGTTTTACCCAGGTTCGGGCCCTCTCGATGGAGGTAAAACCCTACGTCCTGCTTGATTAATATTGATGATATGGGTAGTACAAGAGTAGATCTACCACGAGATCGAAGAGGCTACCCTAGAAGCTAGCCTATGGTATGATTATTGTTGTCTATGTTGTCCTACGGACTAAAACCCTCCGGTTTATATAGACATCGGATGGGGTTAGGGTTACATAGAGTCGGTTACAATGGTAGGAGATCTACATATCCGTATCGCCAAGCTTGCCTTCCACGCCAAGGAAAGTCCCTTCCGGACACGGGACGGAGTCTTCAATCTTGTATCTTCATAGTCCAACAGTCCGGCCAAAGGATATAGTCCGGCTGTTCCGGACACCCCCTAATCCAGGACTCCCTCAGTAGCCCCCGAACCAGGCTTCAATGACGATGAGTCCGGCGCGCAGATTGTCTTCGACATTGCAAGGCGGGTTCTCCTCCAAATTCCGTGTACATGTTTGAATAAAGTCCGGTTTCTTGGAGATGTTGCGCTCCTTGGCTTCTACGCCCAATAATGGCCGCTTCCCACGTGTCAAACGAATATGAAAAGTCTGAGTGTTTTTACATTCACACCCCTAGTCGCGAAAATGAGCTGCCCTATTTAAGGGGACGAGGATTTAGATCCAATCCACACCTTCTCCCCTCCGCGAGTGTTCATCAGAGCGCATCCGACAAAGGTCCATTCCACCATGGCCAGCTGTTGCAACTCCTCCCCTCGCCCTTCTAGCCCTAAGCCTGGATATTGGGAGAGATGTTCCATCCCGCATAGCGAGCTAGTGACACTCCAGACCAAGGGATTTCTCCCCCCGGCCTATATGGTCCTGGTTCGAGCCGGTCTTGCCATCTACAATGGCGGAGAGAAAGAAGAGAATGCCCCTAATCCCTCCAAAGGAGAGCGGGTGTGCCTCGTCCCTTACTTAATAAGGGGGCTCGGATTTCCAATCCATCCATTTCTCCGGGGGTTGCTGGAGTTCTACGGCCTCCAGCTACATAATCTCACGCCTGCCTTAGTACTGCATATCGCGAGCTTTGTAGCCCTCTGCGAGCTGTGCTTGGGTGTCGAAGCTCATTTCGGACTATGGAAGGAGCTATTTTGCCTCGTGCCCCATTCCAAGAAGGGGTCAATGTATCAAGTGGGCGGAGCCGAAGTGTGGCGCATCGCCGGGACCAGATATCTGTCCGGAACCCCAAAGAAGGCGTCCGAAGACTGGCCCTTGGAGTGGTTTTATATAGAAGACGTCCCGTTGCCGGATCCTGTCCGGATCGGCCTCCCTGAATTCAACAGTGCTCCCTTAAAGAAGCACCTAAGCTGGCGCCCACGGAGCCCTCAGAAGGGAGGTGACAGGGACATCATTTACTTGATGGGCCAAATAAGATTGTTAGCCCATTCTGGACTAACCATGATCGGGGTTATGGCCGAATGCATTATGCAGGGGGTGCAGCCGCTTCAGTATAGAAGCCACCTCATGTGGGACTTCAACGAGGAGGACGACGCCACCCGCTACGGCCGTAAGGGGCCAGATTCAGCTACCGCTCTACTAAAGATCTTGTCCACTTTGTATAAGGGAGAAGAGGAGGAATTTCTCCGCGTCAACCCTCAGGGTGGATTCTCCATGCACAATCCCCCAAGCTGGGTAAGCGGCCATATTTACTTGTCCATCCGCTTTGTATTCCTATTGTTAAATATTCAGTCTGACGAATTCAACGCAGGAACTGCGCCGGGCTGTTAAGGAAATAAGTAGCCCTCCTCCACAACCCGAGGACCCAGGACGGTCCCTCGACCCGGCCTCCCAAGAGGATCCGGACATATCTGTGTAGCTGATTGATGGAGTGTTCCATCAATTGAGCAAGGACAATTCCTTGGTGGCCATTACGGCCGATTACCCAGGGCTAATCCTGACCCCCAGGTACCTGAGATCGAAGTCCCAGTACCCCGAATAGGTGTCCGCCCACTCGTGTTCAGTTTCCTGATTGCAACCGAACTTTGCAGGGGAGGTATTTAAGGTGGAAGGCCGAACCTGCGGTGACAAGCCAACGAGGGGCCGTAGGGCCCCGCGGGCAAAAAAGAAGTGCAGTCCGGACCGAGGCGTCAGCACAAAGGTATGGCACGCCACCTTATCCCAGGTGTTATACCTTCGAGGAATATTGACACTCGCGCTCTTTTCAGGACAAAGAGACCTCGCCGGACTACATCCGGAGAGGCTACCAATCACGCCTCCACCAGCCAGGCTCCAAAGCCTGGTCAGGAGGCGGAGGCGAACGCAAGGCGCGCGCCAGACGCTCCTCCGACGGAGGATGTGGACGGGTTGTCTGCCACCAACTCTGAGGTGGAGAGTGCCATGAACCACAGGCGTCGCCGGACAATTCTTCACGACGCTTGTTTCTCCCATGGGGCGTTAGATGCCTTCAACTCGGGAGATGCGTATCTCCGTGCCGCTCAAAACGGTCTAGCCAGAGCCACGGAGCAGTATGTAAAAGACATATGGGTAAGAAAATTCTGTAATTACATGTATATACCAGTAGCCCCCGAGACTTGAAACAGTTAGAATAACTGATTTAAGGATCATTTGTGATGCAGGTTCTTACGGAAAATAATTCCCTACTGTCCAAGGAGCTGGAAGAGTGCAAAGCCCAACTTGAGGCCGCACTAGCCGCGGCAGGGGATCCCAAGGAGACCCCCTCTGATAATATACACTTCGAAAGATAAGTATTTTGCGAAGCACAGCTTTGGTGCGAATCTGACAAATGAAATTGCAGATGGCGCCGGATTGAATCCGGAAAGGCAACACCTCCTACGCCAGCTAAAGGCTGGTGAGAAGGTGCTGACAAAGGTGAGGAAGGAGAATAACGATCTCCAAGATGCCAACACCAAGCTGGGCATCGAGCTGAAAGATGTTCGTGCCCAGCTGTCAGACTCCGTGAAGGAGAATCAGCGGCTTCGGCGCGGCATATTTAGTAAGTGCTTGAACGAACCTTTGAAAGAAAGTTCGGCGGGGAAGTCGACTAACAGAGCAATGTCTGTAGGTGTGCTAACAGATCGTCCTACAGAGGAGATGCCCAGTTCTACGGGTGACCTTCTTCCCGAGCTCTCGCAACTGCTCGATCGAGTTCGGCAGGCGATGCAAGGCGTCGCCCAGGCCCTATGGCCATCCGTCTCCATGCCCGAAGGTCTTGGAGAGCTTGCGGAGAAGCTAAAGGGAGCACGGTGGCGCTTCTGATTGTGGAAGATATCAGCCTGCCATCAAGGCGCTAGGGAGGCCTGGGCCATGGTGAAGACGTGGTACGCAAAGGCTGACCCCAACCACATGGCCGAGGTCGGTCCTGTAGGGCCCGATGGGAAGGAGATCCCTGTAAGCTTAGTATACGGCCAAGTAGAGTTGGCCGCAAAGTATTCCCAGCAGGACTGTAAATTAGACAGCCTGTTAGATGGTATTGAAGAGGAATACAACCAGTCAAAATGACTATGTAATTTAATTGACATTTATAATGCCTTCTAGCCGGATTGTAGATCATTTGTCATGGCCGACCTTTTCACTTCAGCCTCGTGACCTGACAGTCCAGAGTGTGTCCGAATTCCCATGCGGTTATATAGGAACTAGGGAATGCATGGAGACCAGGCGTAGGGGTCATTAGGGCTTGAACAGACAAGTGCCTGACTAGTTATGTTATATTACATGGTTAGTAAGAAACATCTTCCAGGGAGAATAGTTTCGTTAGGGGTTCCTTTCCCTAGGAGGCATGCCCTAAGGTGCATGTCCATGCTGCGAAAAGAAACGCAGGAAAAACATCTGGGGGCGTATAGATAAAAATAAAAAAAGATCATCTTTAGTTCACCGACCGAATATTCCCTTAAGAACGCTATCTTTGGGCTTCACCCAGTCCGAGGTACACGTCCGGCTGACCCGGCAGTAACAATCGGAGAGGTGCTCCCTTTACCACCTAGCCGAACAATCGGGAACGTAGGGGTAAGCACAGGAGCCAGGCAACCCAGCTTGGCCAAAACTTAAGTCATATCGATGCATATAATGGTGAATAAAAGGTACATGCGGAAGTGTGACACATGTGTTGGGCATGAAGCCCGTATGAATAAGCTTCTGTTTAAAGAAGCCCCCAGGTTTAATGAGCGCGGATAGCGCGTCACTTTATGAGCCTTTAGAGGCTATAAAAGAGAGAGAGAGAGAGAGAGAGAGAGAGAGAGAGAGAGGGAGAGAGAGGAAGAGAAATGTAAGACAGAAAATATATAAAAAATGGACAGAGGAAGGAGACGAACACAGAGTCCGGTGCTAGGCATAGAATCTTCGGAGACGTGCTGCGTTCCATGGGTTTGGCTCGAGTCGGTTATCCGATGCATCCCGTAGGCGGTACGCTCCACCAATCAGGACTTGGTCAATTATGAAGGGACCCTCCCACTTGGGCTTGAGTTTGTCCTTTTTCTTGTCTGGTAGTCGTAGAACTAATTCGCCAACGTTGTAATTTTTGGCCCGTACTTCTCTGCTTTGGTATCTTCGAGCCTGCTGTTGATAGAATGCGGAACGGGCTTTTGCCACATCACGCTCCTCCTCCAATGCGTCCAAGCTGTCCTCCCGATCGAGTTCGGCTTCTCTTTCTTCGTACATGCGCACTCGAGGTGATTCATGAATTATGTCGCAAGGCAAAACTGCCTCTGCGCCGTACACCATAAAGAATGGTGTGTATCTGGTGGTGCGATTCAGCGTGGTCCGCAGCCCCCAGAGTACGGAGTCGAGCTCCTCTACCCAGTGCGTGTTAGATTCCTTGAGGGACCGCACTAGTCTGGGTTTGATGCCGCTCATGATAAGACCATTTGCACGTTCGACCTGGCCGTTAGTTTGTGGGTGATAGACGGAAGCATAATCGAGCTTGATGCCCATGTTTTTACACCAGAGTTTTACCTCGTCGGCCGTGAAGTTTGTGCCATTATCAGTGATGATGCTGTGGGGGACGCTGTAACGGTGTACAACCCCGGATATAAAGTCTATCACCGGTCCGGATTCGGCCGTCTTAACAGGCTTGGCTTCTATCCATTTGGTGAACTTATCCACCATGGCCAGTAAGTATTTTTGCTTGTGGGTTCCGCCTTTAAGGGGTCCAACCATGTCAAGCCCCCAGACCGTGAAGGGCCAAGTAATGGGGATAGTTTGGAGGGCGGTGGGTGGCATATGGCTTTGGTTTGCAAAGAGCTGGCAACCGGTGCATCGTTGGACTAAGTCCTGAGCGTCTGCCCGGGCCGTCGGCCAATAAAATCCTGTAAGGAAGACCTTGCTTACAAGGGACCGGGCTGCAGCGTGATGACCGCCGAGTCCGGCATGAATTTCAGCCAGGAGGTTCCGCCCCTCCTCTTCGGAGATGCACCTTTGAAGGACTCCCGTAGTGCTTTTCTTATAAAGCTCTCCCTCGTGGACTCTGTAGGCTTTAGATCACCGCACTATGCAGCGTGCCTCATTTTGGTCCTCAGGGAGTTCCTGCCTAGTAAGGTAGGCGATGAATGGTTCTGTCCACGGGGCGATGACGGCCATTATTACGTGGGATGAAGGTGTTATTTCATTGGCAGAGCCTCCGATTGTGTCAGAATGTTCGGTGTCGGGTAGTGCGGTTGGGTCCGGGCTGTTATTATTCGGCTCCCCTTCCCATACTACGGATGTCTTGAACAGCTTTTCCAAGAAGATGTTGGGAGGGACTACATCGCGCTTTACGCCGATGCGTGCCAGGACATCTGCCGCCTGATTATTTTCCCGGGCTATATGGTGAAATTCGAGCCCCTCGAACCGAGCTGACATTTTTAGGACGGCGTTGCGGTAAGCTGCCATTTTTGGATCCTTGGCATCGAAGTCTCCATTTATTTGGGATATTGCGTGGTTCGAGTCCCCGCGCACCTCTAAGCGTTGGATGCCCATGGATACTGCCATCCGGAGACCATGTAAAAGGGCCTCATATTCGGCTGCATTGTTGGAGTCCGTGTACATAATCTGTAGTACGTATTGAACTGTGTCTCCTGTGGGGGACGTCAAAACGCCGCCAGCCCCCAGTCCGGCCAACATCTTGGAGCCGTCGAAATGCATGATCCAATTTGAATATGTGCCGTATTCTTTAGGGAGTTCGGCCTCCGTCCATTCTGCGACGAAGTCGGCCAAGACTTGCGATTTGATGGCTCGTCGAGGCTTCTAAGTTATGTCGAATGGGAGGAGCTCAACGGCCCGTTGCGTCACGGTTGTTTATAATATCGTTAAGTGGTACTTCCGAGGCTACTGTTATTGAACACTCTTGAAAGTAGTGTCGTAGCTTCCAGGATGCCATGAATACCGCGTACGCAATCTTTTGATAATGCGGGTACCGTGATTTGCAGGGAGTGAGGACAGTGGACACGTAGTAGACCAGCTTTTGAAGGGGGAATTTGTGTCCATCCGCTTCTCGTTCGACGACGAGTACTGCGCTTACAACCTGATGTGTTGCTGCAATGTATAATAGCATTGGTTCGCCAATGTTTGGCGCGGCCAGGACTGGGTTTGTTGTCAGTATGGCTTTTATTTCGTTGAGTCCGGCCGTGGCTGCATCCGTCCATTTGAAGTGTTCGGTGCGCCGAATGAGGCGGTAAAGGGGTAAGGCCTTTTCTCCCAAGCGGGAGATAAAGCGGCTTAGAGCCTCCACGCATCCGGTTAACTTTTGTATATGTTTGAGGTCCTTTGGGATATCCAGTTGCGACAGAGCTCGGATCATGGCTGGATTTGCTTCAATTCCTCTAGAACGCCCAAGAGCTTAGAGCCTCCACGCATCCGGTTAACTTTTGTACTATGAAGCCCAAGAGCTTTCCGGCTAGAACGCCGAAAACGCATTTTTCCGGGTTGAGCTTGATGTCGTATGTTCGGAGGTTATCAAATGTGAGCCTCAAGTCGTCTACTAGAGATTCAACATGTCTTGTTTTGACGACCACATAATCTACATATGCCTCCACTGTTTTGCCGATCTGGCTTGCCAGACATGTCTGAATCATGCGTTGATATGTTGCGCCGGTGTTTTTGAGCCCGAAGGGCATTGTGTTGAAGCAGAATGGCCCGTATGGTGTGATAAATGCTGTTGCGGCTTGGTCTGGTTCTGCCATCTTAATTTGATGGTAGCCAGAATATGCGTCGAGGAAACACAACGAATCGTGTCCTGCGGTAGCGTCGATAATTTGATCGATGCGGGGGAGGGGGAAGGGATCCTTTGGACAAGCCTTGTTAAGGTCTTTAAAATCAACACACAGGCGCCAGGATTTGTCCTTCTTCGGTACCATCACCAGGTTGGCTAGCCAGTCCGGATGTTTTATATCTCTCATGAATCCGGCCTCCAATAGCTTTGCTAGCTCCTCTCCCATGGCCTGTCTCTTAGGTTCGGAAAAGCGCCGAAGAGCCTGTTTGACAGGTTTGAATCCTGCTTGGATATTTAAGCTATGCTCGGCCAGCCTGCGTGGGATTCCTGGCATGTCTGAAGGGTGCCAGGCGAAAATCTCCCAGTTCTCTCGTAGGAACTCTCGCAATGCGGCGTCGACATCAGGGATTAACTGTGCCCCGATGGAAGCTGTTTTATTGGGGTCCGTTGGATGGACTTGGAATTTGACTATTTCGTCCACTGGTTTAAAGGAGGTGGACTTGGATCTTTTGTCGAGTACCACATCGTCCCTATTCACCGTAGAGCGCAGCGCAGTTAGCTCCTCAGCCGCTAGGGCTTTGGATAGTGCCTCGAGGGCCAGTGCGGCTGTCTTGTTTTCGACACGGAGTGCTATGTTCGGATCACTAGCGAGAGTGATGATCCCGTTAGGCCCGGGCATCTTGAGCTTCATGTACCTGTAATGGGGTATTGCTTGGAAGAATGTAAATGCGTCCCTCCCTAGAAGAGCGTGATAACCGCTACTGAACGGAGCCACTTGGAACGTGACCTCTTCGGACCTGTAATTATCCGGCGTGCCGAACACCACATCTAGTGTGATTTTTCCTATACTGTGCGCTTCCTGACTGGGGATTATTCCTCTAAAGGTTGTGCTGCTTCGCTCAATGCGGTTCCAGTCTATTTCCATTTTTTGAAGGGTCTCTTCATAAATGAGGTTCAATCCGCTGCCGCCGTCCATGAGTACCTTGGTAAGACGAAAGCCATCCACTATTGGACTAAGGACCAATGCGGCTGGTGCTCGGGCTGTTCGGGATTTAGGTTCATCACTGGCGTTAAAGGTAATAGCCGTGTCACTCCATGGGTTTATTGCTGCTACTTGGTAGACTTCGTCAAGGCTGTGGAGTGTCCTTTTTCGCATATTATTTGATGCGAAAGTCTCGAAGACTGTTAATACCGTATTGGTGTCTCTGGGTGGCTTTCTATGGCCTCCGGAATTAGGAGATTTTCGCCAATTTTGGCCACTTTCCGGAGTATCCAACATGCTCTAAGGCTGTGAGTTGGTGTGGCGTCCTTTGTACTGTGAATTTTATAGGGTCCATTAAGCCATCCTTCCAGTACGGTTCCATGCCCTGTAAAGGGTTTTTGCTTTTTAGTGCTTGACCCGGGTGACTGGTGATGATGCACCCTTTTATTTCGGACTCGGTTTGTATTCAGGGCCGGATAATCCCAAAATTTTATTTCGGTTTTCTAGGCGCTTTCCATCGCACAGTATTTTTGTACAATGGACAACAAGTCAGCGAAGCGTGTAATATCACGGCGATTTATGGCGTTGAGTATTCCCTTGTCTGTGCAATTATTGCATAAGGTTGAGATTGCGTCTTCCTCGCGGCAGTCCCTTAGCCTGTTCTTAACCAGGAGGAATCTGGCCCAGTAAAGATGTACTGTTTCATCAGGTTCTTGCCTGATTTTGGATAGATCGCTTATGTTGGGGTGGGTGGGTGGAATTAAATCCGAAGCCTCACCCCATCTAAGGCTCAGAGGCCGAGGAATTTCCGAACTCGAAAATTTGGATTCTTGGATGTTGTCCAATGAATCCAGCCCGTCGCCTAACTCTAAATTCAGGTCTTGATTGATATCCTCCCCTCCGCGGGTATCCGGTTGGAGGGATCAGGAATCCGGACGTAGCGAGTCTTTAAGATAGATGAAGGGTCGCCGCACTGTCCCTCTACCACGGCAACGTGATGGGTGACTTGGGGAGAGTTAATCTCTCTCAGATCGGGTTTAGACCCAATCTGGTCATAATCTGTGGCGACTCCCAGGGCGGCGAAGCGATCCAAGAGCTCGTTTATGGAGGAGAGCTCCGTTGGATCTAACTGCTCGGCGAGTTCCGAGCTGACATGAAGATTGTTTTCAATGGCTCGAGAGGTCATCGTCGGCGCAGAAGCCGAACAGGCGGTCATAAGAAAACCACCTAGCCGGAGGGTTTGGCCAACAACCAAAGCTCCCTTAGCAACGGTGTCGTCTTTAAAGACGGGGCGAGGCATCCGTCCTAATGGTGACGACACAGAGGAACTCTCAATGAAAGCACCAATGTCGGTGTCAAAACCGGCGGATCTCGGGTAGGGGGTCCCGAACTGTGTGTCTAGGCCGGATGGTAACAGGAGGCAAGGGACACGAAGTTTTACCCAGGTTCGGGCCCTCTCGATGGAGGTAAAACCCTACGTCCTGCTTGATTAATATTGATGATATGGGTAGTACAAGAGTAGATCTACCACGAGATCGCAGAGGCTAAACCCTAGAAGCTAGCCTATGGTATGATTATTGTTGTCTATGTTGTCCTACGGACTAAAACCCTCCGGTTTATATAGACACCGGATGGGGTTAGGGTTACATAGAGTCGGTTACAATGGTAGGAGATCTACATATCCGTATCGCCAAGCTTGCCTTCCACGCCAAGGAAAGTCCCTTCCGGACACGGGACGGAGTCTTCAATCTTGTATCTTCATAGTCCAACAGTCCGGCCAAAGGATATAGTCCGGCTGTTCCGGACACCCCCTAATCCAGGACTCCCTTAGACGCACTTACAAGATCATAGCAATGCCTCAGTCCAGGATCTTGGTTGGCCAAGCTGTTAGATCGAGAAGAAACATTTTCGAGTGCAGCTTTTAGTATATTTGAATTACATCGGGCAGGTGATGCTGGACGGGTTTAAAGGAGACAAGTACCTAGGCCGTGGTGGGTGCTTGGCATCTTGCCAGACAGTGGGAATCAGGTTAGAAACGTCAAGGGTGATGAAGCTGCGCTGGCTGTCAGGGTCCGATAAGGAGATCTAGAACCGTCGAGTAGGGTGTTTGTGGAGCGGCTCCGGTAGGGTGGACTACGGTGTGGGTGAAGCGGGTCTATGCCGTGTACGAGGGCGTCAGTGAAGCTGCTCCGATGGTTGGGTTAAGTATGGTGTCGATGATGCGGATCTGCGGCCGTGGACTGGGCGTCAGAAGCTGCTCCGGTAGGTTGGATGAGGGTGCGACGAAGCGGATATGAGGCCATGGACTTGTGAGTTGGCAAAGCGGCCCCGGTAGGGTTGAGAATGGTATAGACAAATCTAATCCGGTAGGGTTGACGATGGTGTCGATGAAGCAGCTTCGGTAGGGTTCAGGACAGTGTCGGCGCAGAGGATCAGAGGCCGTCGAGAGAGGTGTGGGTATGTTTTTGCAAAATTTCCATAGTTTCCTTCCAATCCGTTAGATATAAATCCGATGGCCTATATTGCAGGATGGCACACACATCATCATCACCAACTATGTTTTCTACTCCCTCCGTTCCTAAATATTTGTCTTTTTAGAGATCTCAACAAGTGACTACGCACGGAGCAAACTGAGTTAATCTAGACTCTAAAATATGTCTATGTACACATCCGTATGTGGTAGTACATTTGAAATCTGAAAAAGAAAATATTTAGGAATGGATGGAGTATAATATAAGAGTAGACATGAAGATATATCTCCAGCATGGTCTACAACAAAAAAGTGCTAGACTGGTTAGTGCCGGATGCTCGCAACGCGATGACCTGAGTTCGAATTTTGGCGGTACCCTCATCTTTCGGTATTGTACTGATAGTGGAACCCATAGAGTACTTTGAATACAAGATTAAGGATGGACTTGTTTCTTTTTAATTTTCTGTACGAAGCTGTAGCCACCCTGCAAGTCACGTGCACACTATACATGCAATTAACTTTTTATAGAGGGAGAATCATACACACAATTAACTCAAATGGATTGGATGTGACTCTATTATTTCTAGCATAAGAGCATCTCCAACGGCAGCCGGCAAATTTCCTCCTGCTTCCTTCCGCGGAGGACGACATCAAACGCCAGCGACATACAATTTCACAACTCTAACCACCAGATGAAATTCGTGCAAACGCGTACTATTTTCATATAAGCATGAAGGATTACGTATAAAAATTCCGGTTCTTCATATAAACATGATGGATTTCATTACATTTACATGAACTAAGTGGTGCGAATCCGGCTCTCTTGGTATAATTAATACTCCCTCCATCGGGAAATACTTGTCCTAGAAATGGATGTATCTAGAATTATTTTAGTTATAGATACATCCAATTTATCCATTCTTAGAACAAAAATTTCCTGCCAGCCGGAGAGGGAGTACCTAATCTAAATGGCCGCCCGTGGATCCCTTTGTCTTCCTCATGTCCGGCAGAGACTTGCGGGGTCGATGAAGGTCCTCAGAAGAGACGAAGCAGCAAAGAAACCACCTGAATGCACAGTCGTCGCCTCGGCGGTGGCCTTCATGGGACCCAAGTGGTGGCGGCCTCTTGTGTTCTACTTCTCCTCCATGATGGGGGCGGACACGGAGAAGCTGGCCACCAACTCGTCTCCCTCCACACACCCGGCTTCTATCTCTGCCTGCATGGCGCTGCTGCAGGCACGGGAGGCACGGCCGCAGGCACGGGAGGCGCGGCCGCAGGCACGGGAGGCGCGGCCACTACAGACACTGATGGCACGGTACGACACGGCAGCGACCACGCCCGTACCAGCGTGCTCGCCGCTGTGCCAGCATGGAGCAACTCGCCACTCCTCATCGAGTTGAACTGGAGTGGCGAGTTGCTGAACCACGTGTCGGCTTGGGGCGGCAACTAGCTCCATCGGGCCAAGCAAGGTCGGTGAAGCACCGAGCAGCCTCGACCGTATCTGGAGGGATCGGTGGGCCACCCAGCCGGGTAGTGTGCCGGAGAACGGCTCCTCAGAAGCCATCGGAAGAGTGGAGAAAATGGTGAAGGGGGAGATGGGGGAGCGGCGGAGGGGTGCGATTCTTGCCCACTGTCTGTATGGCCTCGTTTAAATAGAGGGAGGACGGTAGGAGCTTGGCCGGCATCTGGCCTCGTTTAAACTAAGGGCGGACAGGAGGAGCTCGGCCGGTGATTGCGTTTAATTCCGGCCCGCTCATGAACGGACGTGTGGCCGCAGTAGGTTTCTCGGTTTGCATGCGGGTTTAACAGAGGGGTTTGATGGAGGCGAGGAGGCTGTTCAGCCGGGCATGTAGCGGGCGACGCTGTACTATTCGATTTTACAGCGGGCGATGCAGTTCCCGATACGGCTTTAATGCAGACGATGGAGGGGGTAGCGGTTCCCGAAATGTTGAACGGCCAATGATGCATCCTCCTTCAATTAGCATCATGAATGCATGAGGGAAATAATGGAAGGAGGACCGGGAAAAGAGGCTCCAGGATGTGAATGCAACACAGTTTGCACTCATAGAAAGGCGCCCCTCCATTACAATGCATCTACCACATCGTACGCACCTAGTAAGCATTTTACTAAGCACCTACACTAAGTGCAAAAGTCCTCGCTCCAGAACAATGGCGGCGATGCGCGTGAGTGGCCAGCGGCTGTGCCAAATGGTCCACAATGCCGGCCTGTGGCATGGCGCCGAGGATCGTCTCCAGACGGTGTTGGCGACCGGCTGGTGGATGGCCACCGTCGACGCCAATTACGACTCTCAGTTGGACCAGATGATCCTTGCCACCACCAACAAGTTCACTGTCATGAAGAAGCTCACGGACGACATCGACGTACTCCTCCAGCCTTTGCGCCCGGGCTCCTCATTGCCTGCCACCCTAATCGGCCTCCATGGCCGGAACGTCTTTCAAGCACTGGTGGCCTTGCGACTCCCCGTCGATGCCACAAAGAATGTCCACCTAGAGGTCGCGCTCGCCGCGAGGCGCCTCGCCCTGCAAGAATTCGTCGACCTACACATCCACGTGTACAAGCAAATCATGTACATAGGTATCTACAAGGCTAGTGAGGGCGCTACGACGTTGGCCTTCCTCAACTGGCTGGAAGCCATGGATGCCTTTGCTGAGAAGCACCTTGACCTCGTCATAAAAGTCGCCGCTCCTTAGCCGCCAGTCGGTGGCCTGGCGCATTAAGTTGAGGAGGAGGAGATCGTATGTTGATGGATGAATCTTTATTCTTGCCTCATGTAACCACCACTATGATCGCATCATCGTGGCCTTAATTCTTATTGTGCTATTGCATTCTCATTCCAGTCAATACCGACATGTGTGATCCCTTTGCCTAATTATATGCATCACTGCAACTAGTACTCCATCTGTCAATTTATAAGTTGTGCTTACCTTTTCCATCAACTTCGTGCAACGCACGGGCATCTTGCTAGAAACACTAGAACATGTCGGACCGCATGTGACCAAACAGACAATGCGCCAACCTATAGCTACTACGTATCCTGCTTATCTGGTGGAAATAGACCCGCCCTATCGTTTCTGATCGGTATTTCTATCTATCGATAGTGCCAAGGAGCAGAACCAAATGTTACAATTTATACATGTTTCCCTACTTCAACTCCTATAGAAGACTCAGTTGGTGATGGTGGTGTGCCTGCCATCCATCGTTTATGACCATTAGATCTGCATCTAACGGTTGTGAGGTAAGTTATGGCATTTTTGCAACAATAGCCCACTTCTCTGCTCCAATTTGCAGAAAACCCATTATTTCCTGAAAGCAACCACATCCCTCCCTCACCTCATCATAACGGCCTGAGAAATATATTTTGAGTGAAAAGTAATATATTAGGAGTATATCAAAACAAGAGTGATTTCTTTCAAGTTTGTGAACAAGTACTACTATTCTACACTTTGGATCCGTCACAACGCACAAGAACATTGCTAGTAAAAGGAAAAGGCCTGCCGCGTTCGCGTCGCACCCCCACACGCCCGGGAATCGGGAGTACCCCACAGCCCGTCCGGCACGCCACATAGCTAGGGAAGGCGTGTTGCCTAGAATTTTCACTTTCATGTGGGACCGCCGTTGAGCAAACCGACTATTGGCAAACCGCACCCCGCCCGCCGTCAGGTTGGAAAATAGAAACGAGGGGATGATCTAGCTGTAGCACGGAAGCCAAGAAATTTGGTGTCTAATGGGGCTCGTTGATAGAGTAGGTGCATTCCATACTGCTACTCCTACTAGTATGAAGCTTGTACTACAACTAGTACGACCAGTATACAACTAGGTACGTGCACGGCATAGCATCATAGGAACAAAAAACGGGAAGATCTTGTTTTGGGTGATTTATCTTTTTTCAGTCAACGTAGTATGAATAATATGATGTGGGGGGCACCCATGAAGCTTATGTGGCTCGGTTGCATGGCTATGAAAGGTTAGATTAAAATAAATAGATAATGTGTTTAGAGTTCACTCCACTAAATAGATATACTTTGGATCCATTGCAATGCACGGGCTGGCACATCTATACCCCTACTAGCAAGATGCCCATGCGTTGCACGGAACATCAAGATGCATTTCTATGAGTAGTTTATCTTGTGAGAGAAAAGGATGAACGAGGGGAGGCCTTAGTTGCAAATGTGGAGAGGGGTGTGGGTATCTTTTTGCAAACTTGCCATAGTTTCCTTCCTATCCGTCAGATATAAATCGGACGGCCTATATTGCAGGATGGCAGGCACACCATCATCACCAACTCTGTTTTTTATATATAATAATAACTGGCAAGATGCCCGTGCGTTGCACGGAACATCAAGATGCATTTGTATGTGTAGTTTATCTTCTGGGAGAAAAGGATTAATGAGGGAAGGCCTTATCTACAAATGTGGAGAGGAGTGCGGGTCAATTGTCATAGTTTCCTTCCTATCCATCAGATATAGATCGGACGGCCTATATTGCAGGATGGCAGGCACACGATCATCACCAACTCTTCTTTTTATAAGATTAGAGATAATAATAACTAGCAAGAGGCCCATCCGTTGCATGGAACATCAAGATGCATTTATACAAGCTGTTTATCTCGTGGGAGATGAAGATGAATGAGGGAAGTCCTTATCTGCAAATGTGGAAAGGGGTGCAGGTATCTTTTTGCAAAATTATCATAGTTTGCTTTCTATCCATTAGATATAGATTGGACGGTCCATATTGCAGGATGGCAGGCACACCATCATCACCAACTCGTTTTTTTATAAGAGTAGAGACTAGCAAGATGCCCGTGCATTGCACGGAACATCAAGATGCATTTTGTTTTACAAAACACCTGTTGTGATTGACCCATGCAGGAGTAATCCCATGTGTATAAACTAATGATATCTTAATTGCCCAAACTTCTTTTTTCAAAATGAAATGTCACTATTTATTTTTACTTTATGCTTTACATTGCACAATTCCATGAATCTTAAAATGGGTTTTTTATAGAACTAATTGATTTTGAACTAGATGAACTATAAGAATTAAATGAACATCTACATCATGCATATATGACTCAAAGCTTACATGCTATAGTGTGTTATTTATTCATAATTTGGTTACCAAATCTCATGCGTGCAATTCACGTGTACCTTACTACTCCCTCTGTTCCTAAATATTTGTCTTTCTAGATATTTTAACACGTGGCTATATACGGAACAAAATGAGTGAATCTAAACTCTAAAATGTGTATACATCTGTATGTGGTAGCCATTTAAAATGTTTAGAAGGACTTATATTTAGGAACGAAGGGAGTAGTTGGTAGTGGTATGAAACAAATTCTGGGTTTGGCACGAGGTCATACTGCGGGAGCACCACATGGCCTGCCACAGGAGTTACATTTCCCTCTCGGGGCCCACGGGACCGAGATTCAGCGGCTTAGTGCACCGGCCTATGAGTCAATGAGATGCGGAACTTAAATGCAACTAGCCCACATGTCATTCTCATGTTGGTGGCGTGGTTCGCAACTCACTCGTTTGAGATGAACCGGCTGGTGGTGGCGTGGCCGTGGCGAGGGTGCCACAGCTGGGCGTCGAGGCGTTACGAGGCGTAGATGGCCAAACCGGGGCCAGTCCCACATCGGCGATAGTACCTGTAGTACAGAAGTACTCCAGCTGAGGATTGATGCCTGGGACGAAATGTGTCACAGCTGTTGGATGAAAATTCGATGGTGCGGGAGTACGGATTGGAGCAGGCAAACCACATCCAATCGGGTGTGGCTGTGGTAGAAAGTTGATGGTCGCCGCAGTTCAGCTGGCCCGCATGTCATGCAGACAAAGGCAGAGCGGTGTGGCCGAGAGGGATGAGGCGCACGTCGGGTGACGTCATGCCATGGGTTGGAGTGGCGTCGTGGGAATCGCGTGTGGGTGTGGTAGTGGTAGAAACAATAAGGGTCTCTTTGATTCAATGGATTTTCATAGGATCTTTGAAGGATTAGAATCCTTAGGAATTTTTCCTATGTTGATCGTTTGATTCGTAGGATTGAATCCTGTAGGATTTTTTCCTAAGGATTCATTTGTACTACAGGGCTGTTCGGTTCTAGGCCTAACCATTCCACACATTGCCATACAATGGGGTTGTTTGGTTCCTAGGCACACCTTGCTACACTTTTCCACACCTAACCTTAGGCAAGTTTGACCAAGTTAGGTTGGTGTTTGGTTCTAGCCACACCTAAGGCAAAAAAATTATGAGCAGTGAACCCCACATGTCATACACCAAAAAGCATGGCAAGATTCCCTTAGGCAAGCCAAAGTGTGGTTAACAATTTAAGGGGCTGTTTGGTTCCTAGACACACCTTGCCACACTTTGCCACACCTAACCTTAGGCAAGTTTGACCAAGTTAGGTAGGTGTTTGGTTTTAGCCACACTTAAGGCAAGAATTTTTTTTTATGAGCAGTGAACCCCACATGTCATACACACAAAAAGTGTGGCAAGATTCCCTTAGGCAAGCCAAATTGTGGCTAACAATTTAATAAACTCAACTAAGGCAAGTGTGACAAGTGTGCCAAAGATCATGTGGCAATATATGGCAAAGATAGTCACAATCCAAACATAAGCAACTCAACTAAGGCAACTGTGGCAAAGATCATGTGGCAATATATGGCAAAGATAGTCACAATCCAAACAACCTCAATGTTGCCACACTTGCCTAAGGTTAGTTCTTCAAAATGAGATCCACAAGTTGGCAATCCTAAGGGAATCTTGCCACACTTTTTGAGTGTATGTGATGTGGGACCCTAGTGTGGCTTGCCTAAGGTGTGGCTTGAACCAAACACCCACCTAAGTTGGTCAAACTTGCCTAACCTTAGGTGTGGCAACATTAGACAAACTTTTAGTCTCAAACCAAGCAGCCCCTACATTTAACAGGAATTCTAGCATCCACTCAAACCTCTTGGAAGAAATTGGTAAAGGGTGGAAGGCTCGGCCATATGCCTGGTGTTTTGTTCCACTCTTGCCGCCCTAGTTTCCGTCATATTGGTGTTATGTTCCCGGATTTTGCGTTCCTTATGCGGTTGGGTAATAATGGGAACCCCTTGACAGTTCGCCTTGAATAAAACTCTTCTAGCAATGCCCAACTTTGGTTTTACCATTCGCCACCTAGCCTTTTCTTTTCCCTTGGGAGTTGCGCTCCTGAGGGTCATCATTATTTTACCCCCCCCCCCGGGCCAGTGCTCCTCTGAGTGTTGGTCCAACCTGTCAGCTCCCGGTGGCCACCAGGGGCAACTCTGGGCTGGCCTACCCGTACCTTGGACAATCCGGTGTGCCCTGAGAACGAGATATTTGCAGCTCCTATCGGGATTTGTCGGCACATTCGGGCGGTGTTGCTGGTTTAGTTTTACCATTGTCAAAATGTATTGTAACCGGGATTCCGAGCCTGATCGGGTCTTCCTGCTAGAAGGAATATCCTTCGTTGACCGTGAGAGCTTGTGATGGGCTAAGTTGGGACACCCCTGCAGGGATTTGAACTTTCGAAAGTCGTGCCCGTGGTTATGGGCAGATGGGAATTTGTTAACGTCCGGTTGTAGAAAACCTGAAGTTGACCTTAATTAAAATGCATCAACCACGTGTGTAACCATGATGGTCTCTTCTCGGCGCAGTCCGGGAAGTGAACACGGTGTTGGAGTTATGCTTGACGTAGGTTGTTCTAGGATCACTTCTTGATCATACTTTTATCGACTGTGCTTTGCCTTCTCTTCTCGCTCTCATTTGCGTATGTTAGCCACCGTATATGCTAGTCGCTTGCTGCAGCTCCACCTCATACCTTTTACCCTTCCTATAAGCTTAAATAGTCTTGATCGCGAGGGTGTGAGATTGCTGAGTCCCCGTGACTCACAGATATTTCCAAAACCAGCTTGCAGGTGCCGTTGGACCGAGCAGGTGACGAAACCAATCTCAAGGAGGAGCTCGATGAAGATCTTGTCCTTCGCGTTGTTTCGTTCAAGTTGATCAGTAGTGGAGCCCAGTCGGGACGATCGGGGATCTGTGTAGCATTTGGGGTAGTCTTCTTTTATTTTGGTTCTGTAGTCGGACCTTGTTTGTATCTGGATGATGTAATGCTTTATTCATGTAATTGTGTGACGTGGCGATTGTAAGCCAACTATGTATATCTTTCCCTTATTGTATTACATGGGTTGTGTGAAAATTACCTCACTTGCGACATTGCTTTCAATGCGGTTATGCCTCTAAGTCGTGCTTCGACACGTGGGAGATATAGCCGCATCGAGGACGTTACAAGTTGGTATCAAAGCCTTCCCCGACCTTAGGAGCCCCCACTGCTTGATCGAATTAGCGGACATTGTTGAGTCTAGAAAAATGTTTTGAGTCATTTAGGAATTATATATCGGAGAGTTTAGGAATTCTTTTTACTTCCCAGTCCCTTCATCGCTCTGGTAAGGCATCCTGTCGTAGAATTTTGAATCTTCTCTTCTAAAATTTTCACTAAATTTTTTTTAGGATCACGCAGGTATCTTGGAATCGTTCCGATGGTTTTGTGACGAGAACATTGTTCTTGGTGCCTCCTGTCATTTAGGGGTTGTGGCAGTGTCCCGGGGAGTTGAGCTCCGAGGTGTTGTCGTCACAATTCTATCGTTGCAGTTCTGGAATACCTGAGTTTAGTTTCGCCGACATCGAAAATCTCTTTTATGCAGTTGTTGGTGAGATAACCTTGACGCCACCCAGTACTGGGGCGGGAGTTCGGGAGTATTGCCATAACTTGTATAACGGATGCTTTTCGAAGGTTGAGGTAGATGATTTCCGAAGGTTTCTTGGTTATGTGTTGAAGGATGGATACAGCTGGATGTAGGATTTGCTAGTTTTGGGTGAGATATTATGCTTCCCCTGTATCCCCAACACCTGATTGCATAACCGGAAAGGTTCGGGAGTTTCATAGGTGGGAATTCAAGTAGCTCGTAGGATATCTTTCCGACAGACGTATGATATGAAATTGGGGTTCGACGTCTAGTGGTCCGCCTATCCACGGTTGGTTTTACAGTAGTCTTGTTGTGTCTTAAAGAGTCCTTGGCTATGCCGACTCGGGGACGCTTCGTATGTCATGTGCACTGCCTTGTACATGATGGTGCTGTACAATCGAGCCCGTGTAAGCCCCACCACGAAAACTTCGGATGAAATCTCTATCATATGTTTGTTCTGGCTTATACCGCAAGCCAATCCTTTGTTTTGTTTTCAGTTGTGGTATTCGAGTTGCTTCAATGTCAAATGTTGATTCCATACCTTTCCTAAGTGGTGTTCTCACATTTCTATGTGAATGCAAATACTTTATGACAATCGAGGTTGTCATGTTAATTCCTTTTCAACCGGTGTGTTTTCTCTTCAAGTGAAGCCGATCATTGCAACATCCGACAGATCAAGTATCAGTTTTTCTCAATGGTGTTTGTTTCATCCATCCCCAAGTTGCCTTTGTTTTCCCGCCCACCCACCCTTTTTCTTCGAGGAATCCGATGTCTTAATCAAGTATCCTTTTATTCTTGTGAAGTCTCTCTATTCCTTTTCCGTCAATCCGGTGATTCTCATGAAGATTCTAACGGAACCTCAAGTTCGTCATTCTTGATTCTTTTCTTCTCCGGTGGATTCAATTCAAGCTTTCGGTGTAATCATATTCTTTTCAGTATTTCTAATACTTTCTCATGCCGGTGCAATTCTTAATCATTCACCTCTCGCTACTCAATTGTTCCGGAGTGCTCAAGATATCTCGAAGATTTGTGTTTTCCACTCTACATTCGTTCAAGATCTTTCGAGGTTGTTATCTCATTCTAGTCATTTAATTCATCGGGTGCAATCTCTCTTTCGAGTAATCATTTCTACGGTGTTTATTTGAGTGGGCCCTAACCCACAGGTTTTTCCCAGGATCTTACGTGACTCTTCTTATTTTCCTGGAGCTATCCTCAAATTTCTGTTCGAAGTTTGACGTAAGAATGATATATCATCAGTCAAATGTCTTCTCCAAGATGTGTCAAAATCTTTTCATTGTTGGCTCAACTTTTCCATTCTTCATTCCGGAGTGCCTCAATAATTATTGGTGGTGTTTCTTATCGTAATTCTCATATTTTGAAGACCGAAGAAGAGTTTTCCTCAAAATCTTAACCATTCTCTCAGAGATGCGTAGTTCAAGCTTGTCGCCATCCTCTCATAATTGTTTTCTATTGTGAGATTTCTTTTCACCCATCCGGTGCAAATTCAGGAGTCTTTTCAGTTTGATTCTCCGGAGGCCATCATCTCATTATTATTCATTTCAGCTGGCAGCTCACATTCTCCAAATCTTACCGGTGCATCGTTCGAATATCCTCTAATCAGTTCATGATCTCTTCGTTCCCATGGATCTAAACCCTCTCATGTATCTTCGTTCATTTGCTAATTTTACCCGGTGTTTCTTTATCTTTATTACCGGTGTTTCGTTGAAGACCTTATCAAGTTATCGATATCTCTCCTAATCCTTTCAACAAGAATAAGTGGTATGCCAAATCCGTTGCTTGTCATCAATTTAAATTGGTGAAGGATACGCATAACGTAATTCTTATTTTTGTTTCATCGAGTGAACTCAATTCCCTATTCTGGAGGCTCATCAAATTCTCGTTTTCATTTGTTCATCTTTCTTTTCCCGGAGTTCCAAGTTCTCTCAATTACCTCGTCACAGAGATTCATCTAAATCATTACAAGGATTCACCTTGCGTTTTAAACTTCTCTTTCCTTTCGTTGGATCATTCCTTTTGTTTACCGGAGTTCTTCATGAAGGTTCTACTTGATGGTTCATCTATGAATTAATTCATTCTCGAAGTGTTCATTGAGATTGTTTTCAGAGAAGCTCAAGCGTTCTTCATCTTGCTATCCGGAGTGCAATCTTTTCTTCCGTATCATTGGAGGTGGTATTATGTCATTCTTGATAGTTTGAGTTCATGTTTCATGTTCCACATGTTGTTAAGAATGAGGTATTTTAAATCCATCAACCTCTCCTTCGGAGTTATCTTTGGGTATATTTCACCTAAAGCTTTTCCTAAGGAATGTTGCTATCTATCTATGGTTCTCATAAATGAACCAAGTTCTTCATTTATCCTCCTGGTGAAATAGTTTCTTGTCTCCTTGTGGATATCAATCCAATCTATCGTTTCCGTCAGTGGCGGTATTTCAACTCAGTTTTGAGATGTTTTCCATAAGACCACAACAAGCTTATTTTTTCGTTGTTGGTGTTCCAACAACTCCGTTCGACCCTTCTCCTAAGGATGCCTTCTCAAACTCGTTTCTGACAGAAGTTGGCATTTTCTTCTCCGTTCTTTTACTTCAATTATCTATATTCTATTCTTTCATTCCGGAGGCCTTGTGATGTTGCTCTTTTCTATCATCATCTCAAATTGTGAAGATCATGTTCTTTTCGTGCTTATCCATTTAACCGAAGTATGTGCTCGCTTCTCAAGTTCTTTCATTTTAGAAAGTCTTGCATCCCTTCTCAACCGGAGTGATGTTTGAATTTGTTCTTCCTTGTTTACTTTTCCTAACGAAGCGTTTTCTACTTTGTTCATCTCCGTTGCATTCTTTCTTTCCATTTTACCAACCTCTCAAGGTTCGTGGTTTCACTCGTTTGTCAAGAAGCAACTTAGCTTTGCCTCTCCTCTTTCTCTTCCTTTGTCCCTCCGGTGCCATTCTAGATCTCGGGACAAGATCCTCTCATAGTGGTGGAGTGTTGTAACACCCCGAGACCGATGTGCCAGGTGTCGTCCAGTTATTCGTTGTTGTTGCCTTGTCTTTGCTTGCGTGTTATGCATTGCATATCATGTCATCATGTGCATTTCATTTGCATACATGTTCGTCTCATGCATCCGAGCATTTTTCCCCGTTGTCCGTTTTGCAATCCGGTTCTCCTATGTCATCCGGTGCCCCTTTCTACCTTTGTTGGTGTGCGGGTGTTAAACGTTTTCGGATTGGACCGAGACTTGTCATGCGGCCTTGGTTCACTACCGGTAGACCACCTGTCAAGTTTCGCGCCATTTGGACTTCGTTTGATATTCCAACGGTTAACCGAGGGACCGGAAAGGCCTCGTGTGTGTTGCATCCCAACACCCCTCCAAAGTGGCCCAAAACCCACCTAAACCTCCTCCATCATCTCGGTCATTCGATCACGACCGCGTGGCCGAAAACCGCACCTCATTTGGACTCTCCTAGCTCCCTCTACCTATATATATGTGATCCCCTCCCCAAAAATCGTGGTTCAAACACTAGTCTCCCTCCTCATCGCACGACCGGACATTTCGTCCCCGCGCCGGACAATGTCCAGCCGCTGCTGCCACCTCACTCTGACGAATCTCGTCGTGCCACGTCACCAACTCTGCCGCCGCATCCAATCGCGCGCCGCCACCTGGCCTGCCCCGCCGCTTCTCCCGTGCGGGCCCGGGAGGCCCAGATCCGGCCCCCGGCCCGGTGCGCCGCCGCCACCCGAGGCCCTCGCCTCCTCCGCCCAGCGCCGCCGCGTCCTCGCCGGCGTTGCCCGCCGCCACCGCATCCCGCCGGTGCCGGCCTCGCTCCCGACGTGCACTGCGGCCATCTCCGCTCCGCCTCGCGCCGGAGCTCGCCTTCGCTCGTCGCCGGCCTCCTCCTGCCACCGCGCGCCGCCACGGCTCATCGCCGGCCCCCGTGCGCCGCCCCGCGCTCTTCTCCGGCCGCTGCCATCGCCGGAGTCGCCGCCCGCCTCGCCGGAGAACCCCTCCTTGCCGGATCCTGAGAGGATGGACAAGATCCATCCATCCCCCATCCAAACGCCCGCGCCCGTCCCCAGATTGCTTCGTCCCGGAACCTCCTCGTCCATTTTTCCCCGAGAGGTCTATATTTCTACTAAGTCCCCGAAATTTCCAGATTCAAATGCCCATATTCATCATGTCGTAACTTTGCATCCGTAGCTCCGATTCATGCGTGTAGCATATCAAAATGTTCGCTTCAGAGAGTACATCATTTCATCTCATTGCATCATTTTAATTTGAGCTCATCTTGATGCCCGAAATGCTTTTGGAAGAGAGCTATTTGAGTTAATTGTCAGATCTGCTGCACCAATTAGCTATTTGTCATTTTTGCCATGATTATTGTGTGCATGATATGCTCCTGAGTTCTACATGAGTTTTGTTATATGCCATGCCATCTTTACAGAGGTGCTTACCATGTATTTTTGTGATGTGTGTGGTGACTAGCACAGGCTTGCAAAGTAGTGCATTCTTAATGCTGATTTCAGGGACTTAGAATTTCTCTAAGTCTTTGATCTGTTTTTATCATTATGCCTTATGTTCATGTTGTTTCCTAGTGATCCGTGCCTCTTTTGAGGATGATCAGTAAGGATGATTTGTTAACATTGTGGTGCTCTATCCATCAATGCCTTTGTTTGTATTGATGGAGCACCCTAGCCTTAGTCAATCGAGCTCTACTTTTGCTATTTCGTGAATCCTGGCAGATTGTCTACTTGTTAGCGATTTTGCCGAGGATGTTGTTGTTGATCCGTGCATGCTATGTTGTTGTTCTTGCCATGTCTAGCTTATATGATATGTATTCTTGATGGGTGTATGCTTAGTTTGTCATCCCTTTTGTTAAGTGCTTTTAGTAGCTTCATGACATGCCTTGTTTTGCCATGTTAAGTTCCTGTAGCATATAGTTTTCATGCTCCAAAGTGTGCTACCTGATCTGAAATTCCGGACTTGTGTTAATTTCACTAAGTCTGAAACCTGTTATCATTTGCATTTTTGCCATGCTTGTTTGAACCTGTTAATGGATGAATTGGCCGTAGCTCAGTGTTCATCTTTTGTCAAGAATCTTGAGTGGATCCCTGCCATGTATTTTTTTGCCATGTTTGGGTGCTGTAGCATATTTATCTTGTTGCATTTAGTTGGTCACTTGCTGTTTATCGCAGACCGGTGACATATTTGTTTTTCTTGCCATTTCCAAACCGTGCATCCGATTCCGGCGATCTTTATATCGATTTCAACTAAAATCACCTAATCTTTCCTGTGGCACTCTTGGATTTCCAAGTTGAGACCAGGTTCAATCATTCCTTTGCAAATCATGCATATGCACCGCATACCGCATCTCGCATATCATACCATGTTCATGTGTTGATTGTTTACTATGTTGTGTGCTTCTTTCCGGTGTTCGCTTCTTCGGGTTGGTTCCGATAACGTCGCGTTTGTGAGGACCCGTTCATCTACATCCGTTTATCTTCTTAATGGACTCGTTCTTCTTCCTTGCGGGATCTCAGGCAAGATGATCATACCCTCGAAATCACTTCTATCTTTGCTTGCTAGATGCTCGCTCTTTTGCTATGCCTATGCTGCGATACCTACCACTTGCTTATCATGCCTCCCATATTGTTAAGCCAAGCCTCTAATCCACCTTGTCCTAGCAAACCGTTGTTTGGCTATGTTACCGCTTTGCTCAGCCCCTCTTATAGCGTTGTTAGTTGCAGGTGAAGATTGAAGTTTGTTCCTTGTTGGAACATGGAGATGTTGTTCCTTGTTGGAACATTTTTTACTTGTTGGGATATCACAATATCTCTTATTTAATTAATGCATCTATATACTTGGTAAAGGGTGGAAGGCTCGGCCTTATGCCTGGTGTTTTGTTCCACTCTTGCCGCCCTAGTTTCCGTCATATCGGTGTTATGTTCCCGGATTTTGCGTTCTTTACGCGGTTGGGTAATAATGGGAACCCCTTGACAGTTCACCTTGAATAAAACTCTTCCAGCAATGCCCAACTTTGGTTTTACCATTCGCCACCTAGCCTTTTCTTTTCCCTTGGGAGTCGCGCTCCTGAGGGTCATCATTATTTTACCCCCCCCCCCCAGGCCAGTGCTCCTCTGAGTGTTGGTCCAACCTGTCAGCTGCCGGTGGACACCAGGGGCAACTCTGGGCTGGCCTACCCGTACCTTGGACAATCCGGTGTGCCCTGAGAACGAGATATGTGCAGCTCCTATCGGGATTTGTCGGCACATTCGGGCGGTGGTTCTGGTTTAGGTTTACCATTGTCGAAATGTCTTGTAACCGGGATTCCGAGCCTGATCGGGTCTTCCCGCTAGAAGGAATATCCTTCGTTGACCGTGAGAGCTTGTGATGGGCTAAGTTGGGACACCCCTGCAGGGATTTGAACTTTCGAAAGCCGTGCCCGTGGTTATGGGCAGATGGGAATTTGTTAACGTTCGGTTGTAGAAAACCTGAAGTTGACCTTAATTAAAATGCATCAACCGCGTGTGTAACCGTGATGGTCTCTTCTCGGCGGAGTTATGCTTGACGTAGGTTGTTCTAGGATCACTTCTTGATCATACTTTTATCGACCGTGCTTTTCCTTCTCTTCTCTCTCTCATTTGCGTATGTTAGCCACCATATATGCTAGTCGCTTGCTGCAGCTCCACCTCATACCTTTTACCCTTCCTATAAGCTTAAATAGTCTTGATCGCGAGGGTGTGAGATTGCTGAGTCCCCGTGACTCATAGATACTTCCAAAACCAGCTTGCAGGTGCCGTTGGACCGAGCAGGTGACGAAACCAATCTCAAGGAGGAGCTCGATGAAGATCTTGTCCTTTGCGTTGTTTCGTTCTAGTTGATCAGTAGTGGAGCCCAGTCGGGACGATCGGGGATCTGTGTAGCATTTGGGGTAGTCTTCTTTTATTTTGGTTCTGTAGTCGGACCTTGTTTGTATCTGGATGATGTAATGCTTTATTCATGTAATTGTGTGACGTGGCGATTGTAAGCCAACTATGTATATCTTTCCCTTATTGTATTACATGGGTTGTGTGAAAATTACCTCACTTGCGACATTGCTTTCAATGCGGTTATGCCTCTAAGTCGTGCTTCGACACGTGGGAGATATAGCCGCATCGAGGACGTTACAAGGTGCTTTGAGCAAGGAGATCGAAAATGGCAGCAAAGAGGGCTGGAACTCGTGCTTGAGTTGGTTTTTCGTGTTTGTTGGAGGAAGAAGAAGAGGATGGGTGTAGGAATAAGTGGAGGAGGGCCACCGTGGGCCCACGAGGTAGGGGGGGCGCCCTCCACCCTCGTGGCAAGGTGGTTGGCCCCCCTGGTGTGTTCTTTGTTCCATAAATCCTCAAATAATCTAGAAAAAATCATATTTAATTTTTAGGGCATTTGGAGAACTTTTATTTTCGAGGTATTTTTTTATTGCACGGATAATCAAATAACAGACAAAAAATTATTTATTTTTACTTTATTTCAACTAAATAACAGAAGGTATAGAGAGGGTACAGAAGGTTGTGCTTCTAGTTTCATCAATCTCATGCTCATCAAAAGGAATCCACTAACAAGGTTGATCAAGTCTTGTTAACAAACTCATTCCGATTAACATGAAACCGGAGAAATTTCGAATAACACTAGTTACCTCAACGGGGATATGCACATCCCCAATAATAAGTATATCATATTTCTTCTTGATAGTGGGAAGAGGAAAGTCAAAACCTCCAAATATAATCGATGGAATTTTTCCAATAGAATTGATACTATGAACTTGAGGTTGTTTCCTCGAAAAGTGTACCGTATGCTCATTACCATTAACATGAAAAGTGACATTGCCTTTGTTGCAATCAATAGCAGCCCCTGCAGTATTAATAAAAGGTCTTCCAAGAATAATAGACATACTATCATCCTCGGGAATATCAAGAATAACAAAGTCCGTTAAAATAGTAACGTTTGCAACTACAACAGGCACGTCCTCACAAATACCGACATGTATAGCAGTTGATTTATCAGCCATTTGCAAAGATATTTCAGTAGGTGTCAACTTATTCAAGTCAAGTCTACGATATAAAGAGAGATGCATAACACTAACACCGGCTCCAAGATCACATAAAGCAGTTTTAACATAGTTTCTTTTAATAGAGCATGGTATAGTGGGTACTCCTGGATCTCCAAGTTTCTTTGGTATTCCACCCTTAAAAGTATAATTAGCAAGCATGGTGGAAATTTCAGCTTCCGGTATCTTTCTTTTATTTGTAATAATATCTTTCATGTACCTAGCATAAGGATTCATTTTGAGCATATCAGTCAATCGCATACGCAAAAGATAGGTCTAATCATTTAAGCAAAGCGCTCAAAATCCTCATCATCCTTTTTCTTAGATGGTTTGGGAGGAAAATGCATGGGTTTCTGAACCCAAGGTTCTCTTTCTTTACCATGTTTCCTAGCAACAAAGTCTTTCTTATCATAACGTTGATTCTTTGATTGTGGGTTATGAAGATCAACAGCAGGTTCAATTTCTACATCATTATCATTACTAAGTTGAGCATCATCATGAACATTATTATTAACATTATCACTAGGTTCATGTTCATTTCCAGTTTGTGTTTCAGCATCAGAAATAGAAATATCATTTGGATTATCAGGTGGTTCAGCAATAGGTTCACTAGAAGTTTGCACGGTTCTATCATTCTTCTTTTTCTTCTTTTTAGAAGAACTAGGTGCATCAATTTTATTTCTCTGAGAATCTTGCTCAATTCTCTTAGGGTGGCCTTCAGGGTACAAAGGTTCCTGAGTCATTCTACCAGTTTTAGTAGCCACTTTAACAGCATAATCATTTTTCTTATTATTCATCTCATCGAGCAATTCTTTTTGAGCTTTAAGTACTTGTTCTACTTGAGTGGTAACCATAGAAGCATGTTTGCTAACAAGTTTAAGTTCACCTTTAACATTAGCCATATAATCACCCAAGTGTCCAAGCATATTTGAATTGTATTTTAATTGTCTACCAAAATAAGCATTAAAGTCTTCTTGCTTAGCCATAAATTTATCAAACTCATCTAAGCATGGGCTAGCAATTTTAGTAAATGGGATTATAGCTTTATCATATCTATAGAGGGAATTTACCTTTACTACCTGTGTTGGGTTATCGAGGTCTAGAGGTTCTTCAATAAATAAAGGATTAAGATCATATGTTTCTTTGACAGGCGGTAAATTAAGACCATGTATTTCTTCAATAGGAGGTAAATTCTTAACATCTTCAGCTTTAATGCATTTTTCTTTCATAGATTTCTTTGCCTCTTGCATATCTTCGGGACTGAGAAATAGAACACCTCTCTTCTTCGGAGTTGGTTTAGGAATAGGCTCATTAATTGGAGCAGGAGCTGGCTCAGGAGGTGCCCAATTATTTTCATTTGTCAACATATTGTTCAATAAGATTTCAGCTTCATCCGGTGTTCTTTCCCTGAAAAGAGAACCAGCACAACTATCCAGGTAATCTCTGGAAGCATCGGTTAGTCCATTATAAAAGATATCAAGTATTTCATTTTTCTTAAGAGGATGATCAGGCAAAGCATTAAGTAACTTGAGAAGCCTCCCCCAAGCTTGTGGGAGACTCTCTTCTTTAATTTGCACAAAGTTGTATATTTCCTTTAAAGCAGCCTGTTTCTTATGAGCAGGGAAATATTTAGCAGAGAAGTAGTAAATCATATCCTGGGGACTACGCACACAACCAGGATCAAGAGAATTAAACCATATCTTAGCATCACCCTTTAATGAGAACAGAAATATTTTAAGGATATAAAAGTAGTGAGTTCTCTCATCTTTAGTGAACAGGGTGGCTATATCATTTAATTTAGTAAGATGTGCCACAACAGTTTCAGATTCATAACCATGAAAAGGATCAGATTCAACTAAATTAATTATATCAGGATCAACAGAGAATTCATAATCCTTATCAGTAACAAAGATAGTTGAAGTAGCAAAAGCAGGGTCAGGTTTCATTCTAGCATTTAGAGATTGCTTACTCCATTTAGCTAATAATTTTTTGAGTTCAGTTCTATTTATGCAAGCTAAAATAGCAAAAGAATCTTCTTGATCAAATAAATAACCCTCAGGAATAACTAGTGATTCTTCATCATCACTTTCATCAGTATCATCAGATTCCATATTTTCAATTTCTCTAGCCCTAGCAAGTTGTTCATCGAGAAAATCACTAAGTGGCATAGTAGTATTAGGCATAGAGGTAGTTTCATCATAAGTATCATGCATAGCAGAAGTAGCATCATCAATAACATGTGACATATCAGAACGAATAGCAGAAGCAGGTGTAGGTGTCGCAAGCTTACTCATAACAGAAGATGAATCAAGTGCAGAGCTAGATGGCAGTTCCTTACCTCCCCTCGTAGTTGAGGGATAAATCTTAGTTTTTGAATCTCTTAAGTTCTTCATAGTGTCCAGCAGATATAAATCCCAAGTGACCCAAAGAATAGAGCTATGCTCCCCGGCAACGGCGCCAGAAATTAGTCTTGATGACCCACAAGTATAGGGGATCGCAACAGCTTTCGAGGGTAGAGTATTTAACCCAAATTTATTGATTCGACACAAGGGGAGCCAAAGAATATTCTCAAGTATTAGAAGCTGAGTTGTCAATTCAACCACACCTGGAAACTTAGTATCTGCAGCAAAGTGTTTAGTAGAAAACTAATATGATAATGACGGTAATGGTAACGAAAGAGTAATGAAAGCAAAGTATTGTTTTTGGTATTTTGTAGTGATTGTAACAATAGCAATGGGAAAGTAAATAAGCGTAAACCAGTATATGGAAAGCTCGTAGGCATCGGATCAATGATGGATAATTATGCCGGATGTGGTTCATCATGTAACAGTCATAACATAGGGTGACACAGAACTAGCTCCAGTTCATCAATGTAATGTAGGCATGTATTCCGAATATAGTCATACGTGCTTATGGAAAAGAACTTGCATGACATCTTTTGTCCTACCCTCCCGTGGCAGCGGGGTCCTAATGGAAACTAAGGGATATTAAGGCTTCCCTTTAATAGAGAACCGGAACAAAGCATTAGCACATAGTGAATACATGAACTCCTCAAACTACGGTCATCATCGGTAAGTATCCCGATTATTGTCACTTCGGGGTTAACGGATCATAACACATAATAGGTGACTATAGACTTGCAAGATAGGATCAAGAACACTCATATATTGATGAAAACATAATAGGTTCAGATCTAAAATCATGGCACTCGGGCCCTAGTGACAAGCATTAAGCATAGCAAAGTCATAGCAACATCAATCTCAGAACATAGTGGATACTAGGGATCAAACCCTAACAAAACTAACTCGATTACATGATAAATCTCATCCAACCCATCACCGTCCAGCAGGCCTACGATGGAATTACTCACGCACGGTGGTGAGCATCATGAAATTGGTGATGGAGGATGGTTGATGATGACGATGGCGACGGATTCCCCTCTCCGGAGCCCCAAACGGACTCCAGATCAGCCCTTCCGAGAGGTTTTAGGGCTTGGAGAAGGCTCCGTATCGTAAAACGCGATGAAATCTTCTCTCTTATTTTTTTCTCCCTGAAAGCAGATATATAGAGTTGGAGCTGGAGTCGGGAGGTCTCTAGGGGGCCCACGAGGTAGGGGGGCGCGCCCTAGGGGGAGCGCCCCCACCCTCGTGAGAAGGGTGTGGGCCCCCTGGTCTTCATCTTTGGCGAGGATTTTTTATTATTTATTGTAAGATATTCCGTGGAGTTTCAGGTCATTCCGAGAACTTTTGTTTTCTGCACATAAAATAACATCATGGCAATTCTACTGAAAACAGCGTCAGTCCGGGTTAGTTCCATTCAAATCAAACAAGTTAGAGTCCAAAACAAGTGCAAAAGTGTTCGGAAAAGTAGATACGATGGAGACGTATTAGATTTTCAAATCAAGGTTGTACGGCTCCAACTTCTGTTTGTCCCCTGCGATGGCTACCCCACAGAAGTATATGTCCTCCCGAGAGAAGAAATCGTGAAGCTCACCTGGTATGGAGGGCGCGTGTATGATGTGGTACACCAAAACATCATCTTCGAGGCACAGCTAAAGGACGGCGGCGGGTTGGATCTTCCCAGTGGCACGCTCCATGTACTCTGCGTCGAGACCGATGACCTTCATCTCCACCTTTTGGAGGGAGTTGGATACATTATTGATCCACTTCTAAACAACCCTTGGGTGGTCGGTGGCTGTGGCAACTATGCTCAATGAGCCTTCGGCGTGGACATGTTGGATGCTAAAAACTTGCATCTCGATCTCTTTCGCCATTTGGAACCGTTGGACCGGAGGGCTATGGTTTGGAGAATTAGGATTAGATGGCTAGTCTAACTGAAGAAGATGATTATTTATAGGGGCTTCAAAATTACTCCAGGAGGATGTGAAGAGGTTAAATCAACACTACTAGAAAATAGGCTATTAATGGCGCACCTATTTTGGCTATTAATGGCGCACTATAGGTGCGCCATTACTATGCCTAGAAGTGCGTCATTACTATCTGACTTAGTAATGGCGCACCACATAGAAGTGCGCCATTACTAACAATTTTTTTCAAAAAAAAATCAATTTTTATTTTCAGAATTTTTTTTCATTTTTTTTAATCTCGGGTCACTATGGCTTAATCTCGGGTCAATATGCTTAATCTCAAGTCAAATTGCACTCCGTGGTCAAACTTCCCGGAAGGTCACCCATCCTCACACTACTCCAGCCCCAGCACGCTTAACTTCTCAGTTCTATCCAACCCCAGCACCAGCTCACTTAACAGGCACTTGTTGATATATCTATCATATCAATCCTATTAAACCTTGTTGATGTCATGAGTGCGATGAAATTTTGAAAAAATATTTCAAACTTCCCGGTCATATTACGTATCATATTTTGAACATTTTTTCCAAAAAAATCGAAACCAAATTTTTTTCTGTTACTAGTGGCGCACCTAGCAAATGGTGCGCCATTACTAAGTTTGAATTTTTTTTCCATTTTCCCCCTCTAGATCTTAAAAGCCCCGTATCTTTTATTCTGTTAGGTTTTTGGCGATTCTAAAAATCTTCAACGGGGTTCCCCTGGTTGAATTCGGATGTAACTTTTCGAGTAGATGATTTTTCATATAAAAACTTTTTAATCCGAGTTCGTATGCAAAAGTTATGCCCATTTTACTAAATTCCACAGAGATTTTGCAAATAAAGTCGAAATTCATATTTCTAAATTTTCCCAACAACTAGACCACATATCACATGGGAAACTTATTATCTTTTATTTTTTGACATTTCCATCATTTTCTTTTATTTTTTTAAACTAAAAAGGCGGTCCACGAGGGGGGGTGCATTTGGTGAAATTTTCGGCCACCTAGAAAGTTAGTAATGGCGCACCTTCACAAAGTGGAAATTCATATTTGTAAATTTTCCCAACAACTAGAGCACATATCACATGGGAAACTTATTTTCTTTTATTTTTTTTGACATTTCCATCATTTTCTTTTATTTTTTAAAAACTGAAAAGGCGGTCCAGGGGGGTGTGCATTTGGTGAAATTTTCGGCCACCTAGAAAGTTAGTAATGGCGCACCTTCACAAAGTGCGCCATTACTATGTGTATGACTTGGTCAAACCTTGGTCAAAGTTAGTAATGGCGCACTTTGTATAGGTGTGCCGTTACTAAGTTTGACACAGTAATGGCACATCTATGCAAAGTGCGCCATTACTAAGTTTGACCAAGGTTTGACCCAGTCATACACATAGTTATGACGCACTTTGTAAAGGTGCGCCATGCATTACTATGTCAACTTAGTAATGGCGCACCTATACAAAGTGTGCCATTACTATGTGTATGACTGGGTCAAACCTTGGTCAAACTTAGTAATGGCGCACTTTTCACCGGGTGCGCCATTACTGTTTTGGTTACTAATGGCGCACCTACACATGATGCGCCATTAGTATTTAGTAATGGCGCACCACATGTATAGTGCACCATTAATGTCCATATTGGCTATAACTATTTTTCTAGTAGTGCAATGTGAATGCACTGTGGTTTGGATGTAAATGAAGATGAAGGAGTAGTGAAGAAGCCGAGGAAAATCGGTTCCCGATGGAGAAGTAAATGGGAGAAGTGGCCTGCTGGCAGTTGATTAGACGGCTAGGTAGACTAAACGAAAAGGCTACGCGGGTAGACTGAGCAGTGGGGCCTGCCCCTGTACGTGCCCATCCTTCTAGCGCTACATGTGTCCCTTTTTTTTGAACATCGCTACATGTGTCCCTGTACGGCATGTAGATGGTGAGTGGTGAAATATTTTTGTAATTTGTAAAAGCACCCAATTAATGCTCTTGTTTTTCTCAAAAGTTTATGTTAACCAATATATTAATTGCAATGCATGCATGCATAAAGTACATGCATTGGTCAATTTTCTCTTAATAGTTGCATGTAATTATTTAATGCACCTTGGAATCTGAACTTGTGATGAGGAACAATCAAGTTGAGCCTTATAAAATGGAAAAACTAAAATTTAGAGATAAGCCCTATAAACCGGAAAGAAGGGAGTACTACTCATGTTCCTACTACTCCTACTACTAGTAGTAGTACAACTGTGGTACACTTGATGGTTAAAATACTATTATTCATCCGGTCCTCACAGTGAAATGACAAGACCCTGCGCCCGAGGTGACACCAGTCCAGGCGGCGTGTCCGGGTTACCAAAGTCAGCCTCACCTTGTGCACTGTGCAGCCACTGTCACCGCCACTATATAGCATGCCTCGCCTCATATCCCTCTCCCTCCATCTCCATCTCCGTCTCGCCAGAGATCCTGAGGTCACTCTTCATCATTTCACTATGCCCCGTGTACCCTCGCCTCGCTCGCCTCCCCCAGTACCACTATTCCCTCGCTAGCCGCTCCAGTACCGAGAGCCTTCTCCCCCGTAAATCAAGCCCCCAAAACCCCACCTTCCAAACTCCACCATGGCCGAACGCAAACCGTGCAGCATCCATATGAGCCACGATTGGAGCAATCTCCCCAATGACGTCCTCGATCTCTGTTGTTCGTGTATGGATGTGTTGAGTGCCCTGCGGCTGGCTGCATGCTCGAGGGGCATGCACACGGCCATTGTCGAAGCGAGGCCTAAGCTTTTCAAGACACCCTGCTTGCTGCCATCTGGTCTTGTGAGATTTGCTCACCATGATACGGAGGCGTACATGATGCCCCTCGACTTCAATCCGACCTCCATTAGCCGAAACTTCTTTGCATGTATGTAGTGGGTCACCGTACATCATTTCCCTCGACTTCGATCCGATCACCATCGCTCAAAACTTCTTGCAGGTATGTACTGGGTCGGCATGAACTCTCACTGGATGGCTGCCATTAGAGAAGACAGGAAAAAGTTGGTGCTCATGAACTTACCGACCTCCCATGATATTATCCTTCCTCCATTGCATGATATAGAGTTTTACCGTCGCGGTCCAAGTCATCTAGATTACGTCGTCAATTGGACACACCTTGTTTTGCAGAATATTGTAATCTGCTAAGTGCCCACACGACATGCGAATTACGTAGACTTCAAGCTAATTACGTTGTTTGACAAGGGACTCGCCTATCTTTCCGCCGTGCCTTCTTTAGCTGGAGATAGCTGAGCTCGCAGTGGATCATCGTCAAAGCTGATACACACTTCTGTGATGCTAGTGAACATAATGGCATCATCTACACGATCGACAAAGTAGGTGGCACCACGTATTGCTGGGACGAAGCGTGTAAGTTGTTTCCGTTTGATGTTAATGTTAACGTCATGACACTGTTTGAACTTTTTGTGATGATTGACATATCCCTATTTTAGCAGAATTTGAGTAGAACTATGGCAATGTATTAGAGACGCCTTAAATCAGCTATATTTGGAATGAGTTAATTCATGCGATTGTGACCATTTCATTACAGCCAATTTGTACCCGTGAATAATCAAATGGTTAGGAAGATATTGATATTCTCCTTATTTTATAGTAATCCATATACTACTAAATATGAGTGTGTATCAATGGCCATGTTAGTTTCCTCATTTTGATGATGTAGAAACATGCATCACACTGTTGGTTTCATCTAACCATACATTAGGGAAGTAAATGTGCATATGGAGAACTCTATATTCGGAAGTAGTGAAATCCTGTAATACTTACCATGTGTATATACCTATGTTCGCCCTTCAGCAATCAATGGCTATAATAATATGCTCTCAAAAATTTTCCCACAGAACATGAGTATATAACAATGCATGGTCTGTTAGTTTCCTTGAAGAATTTGCTTGTGAGGACAGAACATGATTACATAACATGCATGACATGGTAGTTTCCTGTGAAGAATTGATTGTGAGATAACATGAGTATAACCATGCATGGCACTTCTATATTTTTGAATCTAGTATACATTTCCCTATATTTTCCTCCTAGATCCAACAGGTCTTTTCTGGCGCTGTTGCCAGGGAGGTTAGCGCTTGAAGGTATATCTTTAGATCTTGCAACCGAGTCTTTTTGTTTCTTGTTTTAGCACTAGTTTCGTTTATAAAACAAAACTACAAAAAAATGGAATTGAGGGTACCTCACATGCTTCATATTTTTAATGTCTTTCGTGAAAATAAGGATTCCGATAATTGTGCTCAAGTGCTAGAAGAAGAATGCATTAGAATCTTTGGCACTAAATATTTGAATGATGAGCATGATTGCAATGTTGTTAGTATTAATTTCTTGAATATCCACGAAGCTAATGATATGCAAAGCCACAAGCTTGGGGAAGCTATGTTTGATGAAGATGATATTTTTTGTCCCCCAAGTTTTGATGAGCAAATTTATTATGATGAAAGAATGCCACCTATTTATGATGATTATATTGATAAAAGTGGATTTGGAGAGGTCATGACTTTATTTTGTGATGAATCCACTATTTCAGAAGAGGTTCCAATCGATTATGAGAACAAAGTTGCTATCTATGATGATTATTGTGATGACGTGTATGCTATAAAGAATAATGATATCCATGAAACTTGTCCTCATGATTTTAGTTTTCAATTGGATTATGCCTCATATGATAATTATTTTGTCGAGTTTGCTTCCACTATTATTCATGAGAAGAATTTTGCTTGTGTGGAGAGCAATAAAATTTCTACACTTGTAGATCATGAAAAGAATGCTTTAGGTTCTGGTTATATTGTTGAATTTATTCATGATGCTACTGAAAATTATTATGAGGGAGGAATATATGCTTGTAGGAATTGCAATAATATCAAGTTTCCTCTCTATGTGCTTAAAGTTTTGAAGTTATGCTTGTTTTACCTTTCTATGCAAGTTGATTATTGTTCCCACAAGTTGTTTGCTCACAAAATCCCTATGCATAGGAAGAGGGTTAGACTTAAATGTGCTAGTCATATTCTTGATGATGCTCTCTTTATGTTTCAATTCTTATCCTTTATGTGAGCATCATTGAAATCATCATGCCTAGCTAGGGGCGTTAAACGATAGCGCTTGTTGGGAGGCAACACAACTTTATTTTTTTTCCTTGCCTTTTGTTCCTGTTTAGTAATAAATTAATCATATATCCTCTGTTATGATTGAGCTTTTATGTTTTAGTTAGTGTTTGTGCCAAATAGAACAATTGGGAAGACTTGGGGAAAGTCTTGTTGATCTTGCTGTAAAAAACAGAAACTTTAGCGCTCACGAGAATTGCTGCCATTTTTATTGGAGAGTGCTATTTAGTTAATTCTTTTTGAAGACGATTAATATATAAATTCCTCACGTCCAAAAATTTATTTTATAATTTTTTGGGGTTCCAGAAGTTTGCGTTAGTTACAGATTACTACAGACTGTTCTGTCTTTGACAGATTCTGTTTTTTCATGTGTTGTTTACTTATTTTGATGAATCTATGGCTAGTAAAAGAGTTTATAAACCATAGAGAAGTTGTAATACAGTAGGTTTAACACCAATATAAATAAAGAGTGAGTTCATTACAGTACCTTGAAGTGGTGTTTTGTTTTCTTTCGCTAACGAAGCTTATGAGTTTTCTTTTAAGTTTTGTGTTGTGAAGTTTTCAAGTTTTGGGTAAAGATTCGATGGACTATGGAATAAGGAGTGGCAAGAGACTAAGCTTGGGGATGCCCAAGGCACCCCAAGGTAATATTCAAGGACAACCAAAAGCCAAAGCTTGGGGATGCCCCGGAAGGCATCCCCTCTTTCGTCTTCGTTCATCGGTAACTTTACTTGGAGCTATATTTTTATTTACCACATGATATGTGTTTTGCTTGGAGCGTCAATTTATTTTGTTAGGATTTGCTTGCTGTTTGAATAAAATACCAAGATCTGAAATTCTTTAATGTTAGAGAGTCTTCATATAGTTGCATAATTATTCGACTACTCATTGATCTTCACTTATATCTTTCGGAGTAGTTTGTTGTTGCTCTAGTGCTTCACTTATATCTTTTTAGAGCACGGCGGTGGTTTTATTTTGAAGAAATATATGAACTCTCATGCTTCACTTATATCATTTTGAGAGTCCTAAAAATCACGGTAATTTGCTTTGGTTATGAATTTAGTCCTAATATGATGGGCATCCAAGAGGGATATAATAAAAACTTTCATATGAAGTGCATTGAATACTATGAGAAGTTTGATACTTGATAATTGTTTTGAGATATGGAGATGGTGATATTAGAGTCGTGCTAGTTGAGTAGTTGTGAATTTGAGAAATGCTTGTGTTAAAGTTTGTGATTCCCATAGCATGCATGTATGGTGAACCGTTATGTTAAGAAGTTGGAGCATGATGTATTTATTGATTGTCCTCCTTATGAGTGGCGGTCGGGGACGAGCGATGGTCTTTTCCTACCAATCTATCCCCCAAGGAGCATGCGCGTAGTACTTTGCTTTGATAACTAATAAAATTTTGCAATAAGATGTGAGTTCTTTATGACTAATGTTGAGTCCATGGATTATACGCACTCTCACCCTTCCACCATTGCTAGCCTCTCTAATACCGCGCACCTTTCGCCGGTATCATATACCCACCATATACCTTCCTCAAAACAGCCAACATACCTACCTATTATGGCATTTCCATAGTCATTCCGAGATATATTGCCATGCAACTTTCCACCGTTTCGTTTATTATGACACGCTCCATCATTTTCATATTGCTTTGCATGATCATGTAGTTAACATCGTATTTGTGGCAAAGCCAGCATTCATAATTCTTTAATACTTGTCACTCATGAGTCATTGCACATCCCGGTACACCGCCGGAGGCATTCATATAGAGTCATACTTTGTTCTAGTATCAAGTTGTAATCATTGAGTTGTAAATAAATAGAAGTGTGATGATCATCATTAATAGAGCATTGTCCCAAAAAAGGCCAAAAAAGGCAAAAAAAGGGAAGGCCAAATAGAAAAATAAAAATAAAAGGGACAATGCTACTGTCCTTTTTTCCACACTTGTGCTTCAAAGTAGCACCATGATCTTCATGATAGAGAGTCTCCTATGTTGTCACTTTCATATACTAGTGGGAAATTTTCATTATAGAACTTGGCTTGTATATTCCAACAATGGGCCTCCTCAAGTGCCCTAGGTCTTCGTGAGCAAGCAAGTTGGATGCACACCGACTTAGTTTATTTTTTTGAGCTTTCATACATTTTATAGCTCTAGTGCATCTGTTGCATGGCAATCCCTACTCACTCACATTTATATCTATTAATGGACATCTCCATGGCCCGTTGATACGCCTAGTTGATGTGAGACTATCTTCTCCTTTTTGTCTTCTCCACAACCACCATTCTATTCCACCTATAGTGTTATGTCCATGGCTCACGCTCATGTATTGCATGAAGATTGAAAAAGTTTGAGAACATCAAAAGTATGAAACAATTGCTTGGCTTGTCATCGGGGTTGTGCATGATTTAAATACTTTGTGTGGTGAAGATGGAGCATAGCCAGACTATATGATTTTGTAGGGATAGCTTTCTTTAGCCATGTTATTTTGAAGAGACATAATTGCTTAGTTAGTATGCTTGAAGTATCATTATTTCTATGTTAACATTAAACTTTTGTATTGAATCTTATGGATCTGAATATTCTTGCCACAATAAAGAAGAATTACTTAGAGAATAGGTAGCATTCCACATCAAAAATTCTGTTTTTATCATTTACCTACTCGAGGACGAGCAGGAATTAAGCTTGGGGATGCTGATACGTCTCCAAAGTATCTATCATTTTTTATTGTTCCATGCTATTATATTATCTGTTTTGGATGATTATGGGCTTTATTATACACTTCTATATTATTTTGGGGACTAACCTATTAACCCAGAGCCCAGTGCCAGTTTCTGTTTTTTCCTTGTTTTAGAGTATCGCAGAAAAGGAAAATCAAACGGAGTCCAATTGACCTGAAACTTCACAGAACTTATTTTTGGACCAGAAGAAGCCCACGGAGTATCGGAGTTGGACCAGGAGAGTCCTGGGCTGCCCACGAGGGTGGGGGCGCGCCCACCCCCCTGGGCGCGCCCCCTGCCTCATGGACAGCCCGGAGGTCCACCGACGTACTTCTTCCGCCCATATATACCCATATACCCTAAAAACTTCGAGGAGCACAATAGATCGGGATTTCTGCCGCCAGAAGCCTCCGTAGCCACCGAAAACCAATCTAGACCCATTTCGGCACCCTACCGGAGGGGCAATCCCTCTCCGGTGGTCATCTTCATCATCCCGGCGCTCTCCAAGACGACGAGGGAGTAGTCCACCCTCGGGGCTGAGGTTATGTACCAGTAGCTATGTGTTTGATCTCTCTCTCTCGTGTTCTTGAGGTGATACGATCTTGATGTATCGCGAGCTTTTCTATTATAGTTGGATCTTATGATGTTTCTCCCCGTCTACTCCCTTGTAATGGATTGAATTTTCCCTTTGAAGTTATCTTATCGGATTGAGTCTTTAAGGATTTGAGAACACTTGATGTATTGTAACACCCTCGATGCGACTATATCTCCCACGTGTCGAGGCACGACTTAGAGGCATAATCGCACTGAAGGCATATGTCGCAAGTTAGGCAATCTTCACAACATCCCATGTAATATAGATAATAAAAGGGGAGATAACATAATTGGCTTACACTCGCCACATCAATCAAGTACATAAATAACATTACATCATCCAAACACTCATGGCCCGACTACGGCGCCAAAATAAAAGATAACCCAACATGTGACACGGTCCCGATCACCCCCAACTGGGCACCACTACTGATCATCAGGAAAGGAAACATAGTAACATTGAGAGTCTTCGTCGAACTCCCACTTGAGCTCGAGCGCGTCTCCTGGAGCGGAATCATCAGGCTCTGCATCTGGTGTAATAGTAATCTATGAGCCACAGGGACTCAGCAATCTCGCACCCTCGCGATCAAGACTATTTAAGCTTAAAGGTAAGGCAAGGTAAATATGTGGAGCTGCAGCAAGCGACTAGCAAAAATATGGTGGCTAACTTATTCGCAAAAGAGAGCGAGAAGAGGAGGCAAAGTGCGAGCGAGAAACTAGAGGACAACCTGCGCAAACATTACTCCAACACCGTGTCCACTTCCCGGACTCCGCCGAGAAAAGGCCATCACGGTAACACACTCGGTTGATTCATTTTAATTAAGTTAAGGTTCAAGTTATCTACAACCGGACATTAACAAATTCCCATCTGCCCATAACCGCGGGCACGGCTTTCGGAAGTTCAAATCCCTGCAGGGGAGTCCCAACTTAGCCCATGACAAGCTCTCACGATCAACGAAGGAATAGACCTCCTCCCAAGACGTTCCGATCAGACTCGGTATCTCGGTTCTTCAAGACACTTCGACAGGTTAAAACAAGACCAGCAACACCGCCCCAATGTGCCGACAAATCCCGATAGGAGCTGCACATATCTCGTTCTCAGGGCACACTCAGATAGGTCAAGCTACGAGTAAAACCAACCCTCGAGTTTCCCCGAGGTGGCACCGCAGGCTGCCTGGTTCGGACCAACACTCAGAGCAGCACTGGCCTGGGGTGGTTTAAATAAGATGACCCTCGGGCTCCGGAAACCCAAGGGAAAAAAGGCTAGGTGGCAAATGGTAAAACCAAGGTTGGGCATTGCTGGAAAAGCTTTAATCAAGGCGAACTATCAAGGGGTTCCCATTATAACCCAACCGCGTAAGGAACGCAAAATCCGGGAACATAACACCGATATGACGGAAACTAGGGTGGCAAGAGTGGAACAAAACACTAGGTGAGAGGCCGAGCCTTCCACCCTTTACCAAGTGTATAGATGCATTAAGATAACAAGATAATATAATGATATCCCAACAAGTAAATAAATATTCCAACAAGGAACGGCCTCCAATCTTCACCTGCAACTAGCAACGCTAAAAGAGGGCTAAGCAAAGCGGTAACATAGCCAATCAATGGTTTGCTAGAACATGGTGGGTTAGAGGTTTGACCTGGCAAATTTGGGAGGCTTGAAAGCAAGTGGTAGGCATCGTAGCATTGGCACAGCAAAAGAGCGAGCAATCTAGCATAGCAAAGATAGTAGTGATTTCGAGGGTATGATCATCTTGCCTGCAAAGTTGTCAGAGTTGACTGGATCCTCGAAAGAAAACTCAACGGGCTCCTCGTTAGCGAACTCGTCTCCTGGCTCTACCCAAACAAGACAAACAAGCAACAGGGACACAATCAACCACGTGCAAGGATCAAACAATATGATGCACAGATGGTATGCTATGCGGGATGCGATGCGGGATGCATATGCAAGATTTGACAAGGGATGCATGAACCTGGCCTCAACTTGGGAATCCAAGTGTGACACTAGAAAGATGAGATGAAATCGCTTGAAAATGAAAGAACACCAGAATCGGAGTTACGGTTTGGAAATGGCAAGCGATTCAAATATGACACCGGGCCGCGATTTACAGCAAGTAGCCATCTAAATGCAACGAGATGAACATGCTACAGCGCTCAAACATGACAACAAAATACATGGCAGAGATTTATTCATGATTCTTAACAAAAGTCTAGCACTGAGCTACGGCCAATTCATCCACTAACAGATTCAAACAAGCATGGCAAAAATGCATATGGCAAACAGGTTTCAGACTTAGTGAAATTAACACTTGTCTGGAATTTCAGATCAGGTAGCACTCTTCGGAGCAACAAATCTACATGTTACAGGACCTGAACATGGCAAAGTAAAGCATGGCATGGAGCTACTCAAAGAGCTTAACAAAAGTCCCTTAGTGACCTTGAGCCAAAAGGGATCAGAAAATACAATTGCAAGCAGGTGAACATGACAAAAACATAATCAGATCACAGACTTAGTGATCATCCTCAAAAGAGGCACGGATCGCTAGGAAACAACATGAACATATGGCATCATGAGATAAACAGCTCAAGGACTTAGTGGAATTACTAAGTCCCTGAAATCAGCATTACCAAGTGGCTCACTTTACAAGCTTGTGCTAGTCACCACACACATCACAAAAATACATGAGTTGCACCTCTGGAAAGATGGCAAAACCCTTAACAAAACATATGTAGAACTCATGGGCATATCATGCACACAATAATCATGGCAAAAATGACAAATATCTAAATGGAGTAGCAGATCTGACAAATATCTCAAGTAGCCCTCTTCTAACACCATTTCGGGCATCAAGATGAACTCAAATGAAAATGGTGCAATGGAATGAAATGATTTACTCTCTAAGATGAACATTTTGATATGCTATATGCCAAAAACGGAGTTACGATGCGGAGATACGGCACGGTGAGCATAGGCACTTGAAACTGGAAAAAAATCGGGGACTTAGAAGAATTTCGACCTCCGGATCTAGGGTTTCACGACGGCGCGCGAACCGAGGCAGAAATCCGGCGAGGTGGCGGCGGCTCCAGCGAGGGAAGTCGAGGGGGAGGCCGGGAAGGGGCGGATCCGGCCTCCTCTCGTCCCGATCCGGCGAGGGCGGCGGCTCCGGCCGGCTACGGCGGCGAGGGGCGCGCGGTGGCCGGGGCGAGATCCGGCCGGCGAGGGGCGCGGGTGCGACGGACGGCGTCGGAGGAGAAGGAGGCGCGGGGCGGCGCGGTCGATGGGCCCGGGAGGGCCTCCCTCGGGCTCGGGCGAGCCTCGGGCGGCGGCGACGATGTGGGGCTCGCCCGGGCCACGTGGCGGCGGCTGGTTGGTCGGCGGCGGCGGGCGGACGTGTCCGGCCCGATTCGGACACGTCCGGCGGCGAGGGGATCTATTTTTTAGGGTTACGGGAGGAAGGGGAAGGAGATTTTTGGGGGTGACTTTAAATAGGCATGGAGGGAGCTAGGAGAGTCCAAATGAGGTGCGGTTTTCGGCCACGCGATCGTGATCGAACGATCTAGATGATGGAGAAGGCTTAGGTGGGTTTTGGGCCAACTTGGAGGGGTGTTGGGCTGCAACACACACGAGGCCTTTTCGGTCCCTCGGTTAACCGTTGGAGTATCAAACGAAGTCCAAATGATACAAAACTTGACAGGCGGTCTACCGGTAGTAAACCAAGGCCGCTTGGCAAGTCTCGGTCCCATCCGGAAATGTTTAATCCCCACACACGAAAGAAAGGTAGAAATGACCACCGGAGGAGAACAAAGCGCCGGAATGCAAAACGGACAACGGGAAAAATGCTCGAATGCATGAGATGAACACGTATGCAAATGCAATGCACATGATGACATGATAAGAGATGCATGACAACGATAAAAACACACGGAGACAAAGACCCGAACCCGAGAAAATAAAATAACTTAACGCCGGAAACGGCAAGAGTTGGAGTACAAATTGGGAAAGTTACATCCGGTGTGTTACAACACTCCACCACTACGAAAGGATCTCGTCCCGAGATCTAGGACTGGAAGAACGTCGGGTACTCAGAACGGAGGTGATCCTCGCGTTCCCAGGTAGCTTCACGGTCGGAATGGTGTGACCACTTGACTGTGAGAAATTTGATTGACTTGTTGCGAGTCTTGCGTTCAGTCTCTTCAAGAATAGCAACTGGGTGCTCACGATAGGAGAGATCTTCTTGGAGCACAATGTCTTCGAAGTTGACGGTGCGGTCAAGAGTCTTGAAGCACTTTCGAAGCTGAGAGACATGGAACACATCATGAACATTTGCAAAGTTTGAAGGAAGCTCGAGTTGATAGGTGAGGTCGCCTCTCTTGCTGACAATCTTGAAAGGTCCCACGTATCTGGGGGCAAGCTTCCCTTTGATACCGAAGCGACGAGTACCTTTTATAGGAGAGATGCGGAGGTAAACATGATCTCCGATCTCGAAAGCCAAATCACGGTGCTTACTATCATAGTAGCTCTTCTGACGGGATTGGGCTGCTTTGAGGTTATCATGAATGACTTTGCACATTTCCTCTGCCTCTGTGATTAAGTCATTACCCAAAAGCTGACGTTCACCGGTTTCAGACCAGTTGAGAGGGGTACGGCACTTCCTGCCATACAGAATTTCAAATGGGGCCTTGCCCGAACTTGCTTGAAAACTGTTGTTGTAGGAG